>NC_142111.1:5054827-5205862 GCF_056152115.1 Neolamprologus brichardi
AAAGCTGGGCGCCAGCAGGACAGCTCTGACTCACGGTTAACCCTGATTACATACAAGGATGAATGATTTCAAGTAATTGGCAAACATTTATGAATGGATACCTTATCTTTACCATTTCAACTTAAAAAAAAAAAAAAAAACTTACACTAAACCTTTAAGTCTCCTGTCATATGTCTTAAAGCACATAAATGACAATTTGACACATATTACTTTGCACACAGTTAGCCATTTACACAAGTAGGCTCTTTTCAGTTCCCTTCGGTGCAGAAAGGACTCTCCACTCTCCTCCACTTCTTTTTCACTCCCATCGTCAAATGCAAACACCTCCCTTAAAGTCAGGATATGCCATTATGCAACCTTGTACTGCAATTGTAGGGAGCACTGACCCCTTTCAGTAATATACATTTTTATGCAAGTGTGTTTTTTTCTTCCATGAGTATGGTATTAATCTTATGTCCCTTTATGTATATTAAGGAGCAAAATGCAGCAATAAAAAGTGTTAGAACTATGGAAGAGCGATTACATTTTTAGATTAAAACATAAGTGTGTGGGAGTGAGTTAGTTAGTGTAACTTCAGTGTTCTGCAGGAGCACCTGTGACTAGAATTTTATTTAACAGTTAAGGTGTAAAATGAATATTTCTATGAATACTGTACAAAATGAACAATTTACAGATTTATTTCTGTCATTCTCTTTTGTACTGTATTTATGTAAAGTGCGGTTTTACTAGTTTTATCAGCTCTCTTGCTTCCAGTTGAGAGCATTTGAGCACTTCAGCAGTTTGAAGGTGTGTCTGGATGTGACAGTTATTTTCCGGTTATTTATCGCTGCTGGCAGTTCAGTACGCTGCTTATGCAAAAATGTTTCCTTCCGCATCGTCAGGAGATTAGGGTACAGTGACGTCTGGACAGGATTGTTTTTCCCCCCTGGTTGGGTGTAGCTTCTTAGCTTAAGATGTGCCACAAATATCAAAATTGAGCAGCCAGTGGATGTTTTTACATGTAAGTAGTTGGCAGGTAGCGTGACTCAACAGTCCTGTAAGCCAGTTTGTACGCTTTTGAGACTACTTCACAGCAGGACAGGGGATCCCTGTGGGAGATAGCCTTCCTCTTGGGCCAAGGAGTGTGCCTTTTAAGCTACACAATCACATACTCACACACACCCACACAGATGCTCACAGAGGATGCTCTCAGCAGTGCTTTGATGGTAAGGCAATTGTTAGATCAAAGCTGTCCTCCAGGCTTCCTGGCTCAGGGAATACTTGCCCAGTACCCTTCTGCGGAACTTGTTATCTCTGATCAGACTAAATGGCCGGCAGGTTGCTTGAGGGGATTTGTCAAGTTACCATTGAGACTCAGTGTAGGGACGCTACGTTTTACGAGACGGCTGCTAATCCTGATAATGGTGTATGGCTCACGTTGTACTGTGAAGGTATGAATTCAGACACGGACACATCCACAAACACAGGAGCTTTCTAAGTGTTTTACACTTCTCTCCAATTGTTTTCTTCCATTCCTCTGCTACCAGTTTTTTTTTTTTTTTTTTTTAAAAACAGAGCTTATGCATAACCAACAAGGGTGCATAATTCCGTACCACAAATTTTCAATTTAGCATTTGCTAACCATCTAGAGTCAGGTTACAAAGGCCCTAATTTGATTGCCGCTAAACAAAGCTTGGCGCCAAGCTGTTTGTGGCAGCCAGAGGAGTGCAGGAAAACTGTCCCCTGCTTTTGAACTTGAGACATTACTGAAAATAAATATAACCACTGTGGAAAAATTACATTAAAAATCATGTTTCTTTTGGATTAGAAATTTTGATGAGATCAAAGTTGCTGTGATGCAGAAATAATTGTTCAGGAGACACAGATGGGTAATATAATAATACATTTATTATGGAAAGGCAAATAGACGAACACACATATTACAGCAAGCATGATCATCCAGTTCTGAAAACCCCCATCCTACGCCTGCCCCCCTGATACGGAAGTACAGGGTGGGCCATTTATATGGATACACCGTAATAAAAGGGGAATGGTTGGTGATATTAAAGTCCTGCTTGCGGCACATTAGTATATGTGAGGGGGCAAACTCCTCAAGATGGGTGGTGACCATGGTGGCCATTTAGAAGTCGGCCATCTTGGATACAACTTTTGTTTTTTCAATAGGAAGAGTGCCATGTGACACATCAAACTTATTGGTAATGTCACAAGAAAAACAATGGTGTGCTTGGTTTCAACGTAACTTTATTCTGTCATGAGTTGTTTACAAGTTTCTGACCACTTATAAAATGTGTTCAATGTGCTGCCCATTGTGTTGGATTGTCAATGCAACCCTCTTCTCCCACTCTTCACACACTGATAGCAACACCGCAGGAGAAATGCCAGCACAGGCATCCAGTATCCATAGTTTCAGTTGCTGCACATCTCGTATCTTCACACCATAGACAATTGCCTTCAGATAACCCCAAAGATAAAAGTCTAAGGGGGTCAGATCAGGAGACCTTGGGGGCCATTCAACTGGCCCACGACGACCAATCCACTTTCCAGGAAACTGTTCATCTAGGAATGCTCGGACCTGGCACCCATAATGTGGTGGTGCACCATCTTGCTGGAAAAACTCAGGGAACATGCCAGCTTCAGTGCATAAGGAGGGAAACACATCATCATGTAGCAATTTCAAATATCCAGTGGCCTTGAGGTTTCCACTGATGAAGAATGGACCCACTATCGTTGTACAACCTATATCCACACCAAACCATCACTTTTGTTGTTCCAACAGTCTTGGAGGGATCCATCCAATGTGGGTTAGTGTCAGACCGATAGCGGTGGTTTTGTTTGTTAACTTCACCATTCACATAAAACTTTGCCTCATCACTGAACAAAATCTTCTGCGTGAACTGAGGGTCCTGTTCCAATTTTTCTTTTGCCCATTCTGCAAATTCTCTGCGCCCATCTGGGTCATCCTCGTTGAGATGCTGCAGTAGCTGGAGTTTGCAAGGGTGCCATTTGTGAGTAGCTAATATCCGCCAAAGAGATGTTCGACTAATGCCACTCTCCAGTGACATGCGGCGAGTGCTACGCTGTGGGCTCTTGCTCAATGAAGCTAGGATGTTTCTTCATTAGTGACAGTTTTCTTGCGTCCACATTTTGGCAAATCCAACACTGAACCAGTTTCACGAAACTTAGCAAGCAGTTTGCTAACTGTAGCATGGGAGATGGGTGGTCTCGTAGGGTGTCTTGCATTGAAAGCTGCTGCAATGACCCGGTTACTGCGTTCAGCAGATATCAACACAATTTCGATCTGCTCCTCACGTGTTAACCTCTTCGACATGTCAATGGCTGTGAACAAAGAGAAACTAGTAAATAACTCATGAAAGAATAAAGTTACGTTGAAACCAAGCACACCATTGTTTTTCTTGTGACTTTACCAATAAGTTTGATGTGTCACATGGCCCTCTTCCTATTGAAAAAACAAAAGTTGTATCCAAGATGGCCGACTTCTAAATGGTCACCATGGTCACCACCCATCTTGCCCCCTCACATATACTAATGTGCCACAAACAGGACTTTAATATCACCAACCATTCCCATGTTATTACGGTGTATCCATATAAATGGTCCACCCTTTAGAGTCTCTGTACTGGTACAAGCAGCTACTGTCCTCGAGCCTCATTCCAGAGCTAAAATACGTCAAAGACAGGTCATTGTGCTCCGAAAGGCTACATCAATCTTGACCTTTTCAGGCCTGACAAAAACAGCATAACCTCACCAAATACAAAAGTTAACTCCTAAAATCTATGAGAGCACTGTTACTTTGTATTTTCTGAAAACAACCCTTAAAATAGGAACATTTCTCATTCTTTATGTTTTTAACTCCTGCAACAGTGAGCTGATATTTTGTCCATAGTCATGTAAACTACAGCCAGCTGAGACAAAATGCTGATGTTATGTGTTTTACAGTAGCATGCATCTTCTATAATTGCTACGATATTCAATATTGCACTTGACAATCTAAACAAACCCTAAATACATCTAACACCACACTGTTTTACCTGTTTTTTCCAACTAATATAACTGCTTGTCTGAGAGATTCCATGTTTCAGATAAAATTTCTTCTGCTACTGGCAGTGAGTAAATATTCTGTCAGTAGATAAAGTAAAACACATTCATCACATTTTTAGCAACTAAAGAAGGGCAGAGGGATAGGAGACCCTGTCATAGTAGGGATTCCAGATACTGTGGTGCGGTCCTTCCTGGACCGGCTCTGGTCGATGATGTGGTTGCATTGGTCATCTAGGAAGCAAAGTTTGGAAGGTGGATCAACGCCTTAGGCTCTTTTTTTTGTCCTTTGATGTGTCTCTGTTTACGTTTAGCAGCACGGCAGCTACATTAGTATCCTATTGTTGTTGTTGTTTTAGGCTCCAGTCTCACACAGGTCTAGACACTGGTCTGCAACTGCCTGGCAACCCCCAGGTAACCAGCGGTTTCTGAGGAAAATGCACAATTCAGAAGGTTAGTTGATGTACTGTCAAATTAAAAGCTGTGCCTTTTGAAATGTGTTCTGGTGGAAAGGCATGACTTTTACTTTGAAGTTGAACAGTCTTTGCAATCTGCTAGCGACCAATTTTTGGGGCAGCACACAGATTTCACCCAGCGACAGCCAGAAACCTCTAGCAACATTTTTTCCCAGTGAATTGTGGTTGCTAGGGGATTGCTTAACAGTCTCTAGGTCTGTGTTACTAAGGCTTTAGGGGAACGCTTCTGATGTAAAGTGGTTGCTACATGTAACTCCTATTGAAGTACCAGGTTCCAGCATTTCCCATTGGCCTTTTATAAAATGGTCTTTTGAGTCTCTAGCTGTCAGTGGTTTTCATTTTGTGAGCAAACCTCCTAGTTTTTTGGTCTTTCACCCTAAATCATAGTTCTTTTTATTGATGGCAGTTATTCATGACAGGAATTGAATTCCTATTCGTTGATGTTGATTATAATCTAAGAATATGATATGATAATGAACAAGTTTCAGGGACAAGTAAAGAACACAACAAAAAACCAAATCTTTGATCACAACGTCCATCCTACAGCTCTCTTCCAAGTTACAAAATGAGTGTGGGCAAGGCTGTGCATGATATTTATTACTGTATTGTTTCTATTACTTCTGAGATACTGATGCTGATGAAAAGGCCAGCTGGGACTACAGATGTTATTGGTCCACCTGCGCTTCCTCTAATGCGCTAGTGCAACAGAGGTTTCATCTTCCATTAAATTTTTTCTGCAGTACACTTTGTTTTGTTCTTGCTGCCTTTTATAATCTAGTTTACATTTTCAATCATAATCCTCTCGTTCTATTCTGGTCTTAACACAAAATAAGGTTTTAAGACAACAACTAAACAAATAAGCACCCAAATGATGCAATGAGGAAACAACCTATGCAACTACTAAGAGAATGTTTTGTTAGTGCCATCTTTTAAAAATGAGGATTTATGTAAATTGTAAATGATACTGAGGATGAATACTTTTCATGTATTTAAAAAAAATGCTGCAGTTTACATATGCACAAAAAACTCCTGTTTTAACACATTGTTTTACACATTTACACATTGTTTCTCATTGAGTCTTAAAAGGTTCTGGTCCTAAACCATACTGCTAAATAAAGATCATTTCATACTTTCAGCATCTCCCTTCATCATCTGCTCACCCTGTTTTCTACCGACACTCTGCATGTCCTAAATGTCCTAAATCCATGAACCCTCTCTGTGATTTCCCTCTTTTGTTCCAGCCTGGCAGCTTTATATTCAACATCTTTGTCCAGTATGTCGACAATCCCTCATCTGCATCAAAGCATCTCAACCTTGCGTTTGTAACTTTGTCTCCAAACTGGTCAGCCTGAGCTTTCCTTCTGATATAATAATTTCTAATCCTGTCCATATTGGTCACTTTCAATGAAAATCTTAGCAACTTTACCTCTGTTGGCTCCGCCTATCTTCTTGTCAGCACCACGTCTTCAAATCATACAACATAGTTTCGCTGCCATCTTGTAAATCTCGCCTTTCACTCGTAATGTTTTCCGTCAGTCACAAATCACCCCTGACACTGATCTCCACCCACTCCACCCTGCCTGCCACCTCTCCTGTGCACTGTACATTGCTTTGGTATTTAAACACATTGACCTTCACTAACACTACTGCTTGCATCATCATTGTTACACTTGGACCTCTGTCATTCACACCCTTTGATAAACAAAGGGTAAATGAAGGTGTTACAGATAATGTTTATGGATTTACTATTTAATAATTGTGGGTTTTTTTTTATAGTGTTACCAAAATGATTTATTAAAAGCAGTGTAAAAGAAACTAATGGAATCAAAATGTCTGTCTCTCTGAGTTAGAGGGCAGTAGAAGAACCTACCTGGTGCTCTGTAAATTTGTTGTACCACTTTTGGAAGGAAGACCTGCAGTCAAAAACTAGCATTCAGTCTTTTACATGTTGTAGCCCACTCTTCTTTTTAGAATTTTCAGCCTTTTTAGAGCAAGAATGGCCTGTTTATGGTCTTAGATAGCAACAAATATTTGACAAAGATCTGACGACGGGCAGACTCCAGCAACACTTAAAGTAATAGGGAACAACTTTATTAAGTGACCAACACATTTTAGCTTGTGGCCTTCATCGGGATCATTGCCAAATGTGAAACAGTTTGTTTTTAAATAAAAAAAACAGCAAACAGAAAAAAAAAATCCAAGTGGACCAATCACATCTTCACAAATAAACCAGCTGGCCAATTGACATTTAACGAGGTGGTATTGTCTAGCTGGTTAATTGGTTACGATTAACCGTTTACGGTCTTTCCAAAGCATCTCAATCAGATTATAGTCTAGACTTTGTCTAGACCACTCCAGACACTAAAACTCAGGGATGGACTTGCTGATCATTGACCTGCTACATAACCCAAGTCTGCTTGAGCATCAGGGCATGAACTGATGGTTCGATATTCTCCTTCCAAAATTTTCTGATAGACGGCAGAATTCATGATTCCATCAATACGGCGCTGTTAATTTCACGCCAGGTGTAACAGGACAGATTTCTTCCAGAAAGTTCAACTTTTGTCTCAGTCCACTGAATATTTTCTTGGGGATCACTGAGATGTTTTTGGCAAATGTAAGATGAGCCAAAATTTTCTTGATGCGCTCTTAGAGTAATTTTGGTACTCCTGGGAAGGTTCACCAGTGTTGCACGTTTCAACCATTTGTTGATATTATGGTTCGCCGAAGTCCAAAATCCTTGGAAATAATTTTAACTTTGTTTTGTCATCTGTTCATGAATTCCTTTAAATGTGTTACCTTTTGGGATTTTTTTAGCCCACGTCACTTTGTCTGTCCGGTTCTACTTAAGTGATCAACAGGTCCGTCAGTAACTGGCACTCGGTGTGGCCGGTGAAATTAAACTCAGTTTTCCTAAAAATACGTGGTTTCAGTTCATTCATGATTTAACAATTGGGAGTTACTTTTCCACACAGGGCCAGGTAGCTTTTTCCTTAATAACATTAATGTTAAAATAATATTAAATAACATTTAATAGTACTAAAATGTGTTCGATGATATGAAACATGGTAAGTGTTAAAAATATGGAAAAAAGAAAGGACTCACAAAGAAGGCAACATACTACTTTTTCACTGCACAGTAACAGTGAAATCTGTAGAGCCATCACTCTGCCGGGTGGGTGACGTGGACGCACCTTTGTGAATGTGATCATTTTAGAATGAGGCGATGTAGATTTTTGAAATTTATACCATAGATGTATCTACTAAAAATATTAATTAGTTAGCTTTAGATCCTTGGTTTTCTACTTACTTTTTGTTAATTCAGTTCATCCCTGTGTTCCCCCCTCTATCTCATTTCCTATTCAATTGTTAACTGGTGGTGTCTTGTTTGGGGTTTTAGTTCCTATTTATTCATAGACCTAATTAAGCTGCCTCAATCTCTACCTCCCTAATCAGCCCTCTGTGTTTAAATAGTCTTGTCTTATTTTTTGTGTTTGTCCAATCATCTATTCACCTACCGTTTTCCTTTTGCAAGTTGTCAGTACTCAGAATTCACCTGTTTGTGTTGTTGTTGTTTTTTTACGTTTCTGTACTTTTTTATTAATTACTTTTTTGTTGAGACTTCTGAACTTTATTGTCAGGTTTACAATAAGCCTCCGTTTTTCTTTTACTGCAAGTACTGGTTGGCATTGGTGTCCACCTTTAAGCTAAATCTTGACAAAATCATTTGTAATAAATGGCCTCTGGTTAATTTCTGTGCTCCACCTCAGTTGTGATATAACAGCTACCTTTAAGACCCCACACAGTCCTCATCAATTCCTAACAGAAAAGCTTCCCTGCTATTTGAAAAACATATTGATTCCCCTTCAGCTCCTTCTCATCGATTTGAATTGCCACGCTGGTTCTGTTCCTACGCTTACACTGTACTATTTTGGTTAACATATTAATCACTACCCCATCGATTCTGCTTGTTTTTGACCCACCCTGTTCTTGGCAGATTGTGATTGTTTTTAGTGAAAAAAATCTTTTTTGTTTGTTATTGTTTAAAAATTAGCACGTTAACAAATCTTATTCAGTTGTCAATGTGTAAATCCATGGTTGCACAAGACAGTAATTTTCACCTCAGAGCATTTTTAGCCTACTCAGATGACTTTGGTTAGCTGTCATATTATTGAAGTCATGTTCTTTTGTTAAAACATTCCTTCTAATTGACAAAAAAAACCCCAAAAATGTGATATTGATGATGACAGGATTGGAAATGAGGACAGGGCTTTGACAGAATGGGATCAACTTAGAAAAGATTTATCTGGCAGAGTCAAGATCTCTCGTGGATTTGTCTCCTCCCCTGGCTAAATAAACATCCATTATACCAAGCGTATTACCACAGAGGAACAAACAGCTGCTTCTCTACTGTGTTTTTTAGGCATTAATTAGAAAGATTAAAACAGAAAACCGCAAGCTTTTCTTTCACAATGAACCATCACGACCCCAAATGCATTATTACATTTGGTTTGTGTTTGTTTATTTTGCAGAATTTGCACCTTTTAATGCAGCAAAACTAAAACAATGAGTGTTGATTCTTAATGGAGATTACTTGCCGCTCTTTTCGGGTGTTTTCTTTGTATGCAATTAGTTCCTTCTATTATCATTGAACTGGATGCTTCATTTTGAGAGCCATGGGCTTCAATTGTCGGCGGGATTCGTGTGCATAGGAAATAAATTACGCCTAATGTACTAGGTGTGATGGTTTAGTATAAATAAGAGGATGGAAGAAATGTCAACAAAGGAGAAAGCTAATGGGATTCTAGAAGAATAAGGTGGGTTATGTGCACATTAGAGGAGCATTGTTGCAGATAGATGAAGGAACTTTGTGTTTCTTCAGCCTCGTCCTCAGTGATGCGAGAAGTCTCTTTCCTGAAGAGTATTTGGAGAGCGCTCAAGGATGTTTTTCTTCATCTGTGCCTTCAAATCAAAGGACCTAAAAGCAGCAGACATGCATCAGGATAATAGGCTGGAGCGAAAATAGAAACCTGTAAAAGGTTTTTAATGCCGTTGGTAAGGTGTTAGACTAAAATACATGAGACGGCTGCCACATATAAATCATCTGAAAAAGCTTTTTCTCATATTTAAGAAAATGTTTCTCAATAACATCTTTGTCACTCACAGGAAATGTCACGTTGAAGTTTCCTATTATAATTAAATACGTTTCTGCCTACATAATATGATGTGGCACTTATATATTTTTAGTAGCAGGTTTGAAACTAATTTCATCACAGATTACTGCTGTGCAGTTGATGTGGCAGATAGCACCTTCAAAGTTTTTACTTTGACCCCAACTGTATATTATAAAGTTACAGTACTGTGCCAAAAGTCTCAATCCACCCGTCAACTCTTTATATTTTGCCAGAAAAATGAGACATATGTGCAACTAATTCTTCTAACGTGTAAACATAAATGGAAATACAGAAAATAAGGCAAAAACTTGCAAGTTAATATTTGCTATGACGGTGTTCCACTGTGTGTTTTTCTGTCTAAGTATGCTTTACTGTATTGGCAGTATGTTTATAGTGGTCACTCAATCAAACCTGTTGCCAGTTGTTGTTTAATGTGGCATATGTCAACCTTTTCTTTTGGTTTCCCTTCTATAAGAATCAATTCTTGACAGCCATCCTTCCACTTAGACCATTTCTGATCAGTCTTTTGCAAACAGTAGATTGATCAGATGAAGGGCCAGATCTCTCAAGTCTTTGTTGGGCCTGCTATTTCTTTTTTGTCCTCCGCTTATTCAGTTTCATCAGAGGGAACACTTAAAGCAGGGGTGGGGGAACTCCAGGCCTCAAGGGCCGGTGTCCTACGGGTTTTAGATGTGTCCTCGATCCAACACAGCTGATTTAAATGGCTTCAAGTTCTCCAGAGGCCTGGTAATGAACTAATCATTTAATTCAGGTGTGTTGACCCAGGGTGAGATCTAAAACCTGCAGGACACCGGCCCTCAAGGCCTGGAGTTCCCCACCCCTGACTTAAACATACATTTCACACAATGCTGAAATTTTTTTGATGAGTACTTGTATCATGTTGCCAGGGAAAATATACTATTTTATGCCTGTCAAACTTTGTAATCTTTGGCATTATTCATAAGAAATTATGTGTTTTTTTTGTGTCTAAAGGTACAATTTAAAAGTTGTTCCTCACTAAGTAGTTTTTTATGTTTAGACACAACATTGGTTCCTTCTTTGAGTTTCATGCTTGAATGAAAAAGTAGCCAAATTGTACAAAGGAAAAACTTCACCTTCAGAAAGTTTGGAGAACTATTGATTAAGATCACTTTAAAATTGCATGAAAGCCTGACTCCTTGGAAGCAGATTACAATAAAACAAGGGGTGACTCAGTGATTTTGCTCAGTACTGTATGTGGGGTCATTTTGTGTGTTTTCATTGGGGTTTTCCACTCTAATTCCAATGTCTATTTTATTTATATAGCAAATTTTATTTAATCTAAATTCAGCATGCTTATCCAAAGATGGGCTGGTATTAATTTTGCACTTTTCTGGTCTTCCTCTGCTCTCAGAGTACTTTTTATGTGGCAAGCGATGTTCACACACAGATTCATGTGGCACATTTATTCCATACCTTTGAGCACTTTTAACCTATCACACTCACAGTCACACACCCGATATATCTTGTCCCATATCTTGTCCAAAGATACATTGACCTGCAGACTGAGATAGCCAGGGACCAAACCACTGACCTTCCAATTAGTGGACAATCCGCTCTTCTTTCTGACCCAAAGCTGCTCTGAGTAACGAGATTTATTACTGCAGCTGCCTTGAGGCGGATATTTAATACTCAAAGTGACAATAAAAGCAGCTCAGCTGATGGAGATGAGTTGAGATAATTCTGTTTTATATAAAAATGACTGTATATCTGTCATGGATGAAGGAAATGGTGTAGGTACGATGTGTGTAAACAAATAGAGCCATTCGATCTGTTAAAAAGTATCCCTGCATAAAATATAGTGTGGTTTGTTATTACAGTCACTAAAATAGCTTTCTCATTACTACAGAGCACATATCAAAAATTATGACAGAAACATCCTGAAAAAACAGACACGGAAAAAGTGCAGGGATTAGATAAAACGCAGCAGACCTTGAGATGCAAGTGTTTTAAAGTCACCCGGAAAGCTATGTGTGCGTTTCTTAATGTCTGATCATTTTGTCACTTGAGCGAGTTGATTCTGGTCTTCTCTTTACGTGCTGTGGCTTTGCTCTCGGTGAGACACAGCCAGCATATTGGAGTCATGCATAAACATGTTGAATTGCTGTGTTTCATTATCATTCAGTCTTGCTGTTTTCTTCTTAAATTTGTTTTCTCCGAGCCCACTATGCATTCCTGTTCGCTCGAATGTAAGTGACAGAATTCCTGCCCTGAGTGGAAATCAGTTATTGGCTTATGTTGGTTCAGCCCTTGCAAGTTGCCTAAAGCTTGGCTGCCCTTGATTTATTGACTTCTATACCAATTATAAAGGCCCTAAAAGGGTTTTCTCTATTTCGTTGTGCTTGGGTTTTGCATGTGTTTTACAAAGTGTGTTGTTCACTTTTTGTTCATATTTAAAAACTGACATATAATGATGGCTAAGGAAGAGCCTCAGGTAAAATTTATGCAGCTGATAATCTTTCACAAGTTCCCAGCTTGAAATAGAAAACAAAAACAGAAGAGTCCTGCCTAATAGAAGGTTGGCCACAGGCTGGATCAGAGGTTAAATGAGGTCAGCACCAGACCAACGTCCACCCTGACCAGCTCTCCAGTGTTGGCTGTGTACCTGAGGACTGCTGGTTTCCATCTCTCTCTGCTCCACACTGTTAAGCTCAGTGCCTGCCTGATTGTTTCCATAGCCAGAGGGAGGGAGGTAAAGGTGAACAATCTGACATATAGTAAACAGATTGTAGAATAGACTGTGAATTTGATTGACTGCACTGACAGTGATTGGTGTTTTCTCAAAGTACAAACCCCAAGTTGTACTCCTCTGCGTATCCTTTGTTTTTCCTTTTCCCTGTTTATGTATATATATATATATATATATATATATATATATATATATATATATATATATATATATATATTAGGGGTGGGCGATATAAACGATATACGATAGAAACGATATAAATTTGGCCAACGATAGAGATTTTGACTATATCGCTCTATCGCGATAGCGCATGTTGATGATGTCATCAAGCTGAGCCTGTTTTGGTCGAAAGCATCGCAGCGGCTAAAACCATTATCATCTGCAAATTATGCCAGGCGACAGTCACAGCAAAGAGATGAAGCACTTTTGAAATATAGGGAAAGCAAAAAAACTGCGCTTCCTCCACTTCCGTAACATTGATTCATTAATGTTGAATTCTCTCGCAGCTGTTCTATTCCCATGTTGTTGCAGTATATTAATAACTAACCTTGTATTGTGGATGAATAATCTCAGTTGTTCTCCTGACTGAAGTTTGGCCCGTGTATAGCATATAGCATCCTTTCCAAAATAAAAGCCATACCCCCTTTTTCTGGGGTATATTCAGCAGCATATTAAACATACCAGGTCCCCATAAGGAGAATAACGTGCTGTCTAAATGACTCGCGTAAAGTTTGTAGCATGCGCTTGTTGTTTTTGTCTGCTTGGTAAATGGTAAATGGCCTGTATTTGTATAGCGCTTTTCTAGTCCCTAAGGACCCCAAAGCGCTTTACACAACCTGTCATCCACCCATTCACACACACATTCACACACACATTCACACACTGGTGATGGCAAGCTACATTGTAGCCACAGCCACCCTGGGGCGCACTGACAGAGGCGAGGCTGCCGGACACTGGCGCCACCGGGCCCTCTGACCACCACCAGTAGGCAACGGGTGAAGTGTCTTGCCTAAGGACACAACAACAACGACCGAGACTGTCCAAGGGGCTCGAACCGGCAACCTTCCGATTACAAGGCGAACTCCCAACTCTTGAGCCACGATCGCCCCTTGCTTCCGCTTGTCTTTGCACTACGATGATGTCGGCGTAAATGTGCAGTCATAATCGTTGTGTTGTCAGCGTTAATCTCGTTAAAATGACATTAACGCCATAAGGCGGCAAATCTCCGTTAACTCGCCCACGCTCGTCCCGTGCGTGGGGCTGGATAGCATCAACACGTTAACAAGCTAACTGCGCTAACGCACTATTTCCCACCAAATGAGCATTGCGTGGCACATCCGACATACTGTTTTACTTTTGTCCATGATGCGCTTACCATCAGGGTCATGCTTCACATGAAAACCAAGATGGTTCCAGACGCCAGATCTGAATAAGGGTGGGGGAGGTTCAGTTTCAGGTAGGGTTGAGGCAGTAGCCATATTGCAACGAGCTTAGCTTCTGTCTTGCTAGCTTGCGCTGCGCTCAGTGGATCTGCGCTCGACAGTGCAGCCTAGGCAGAGTAGTCGAACGCAGATCCACTGAGTGCTCAACACAGACAGCATCGTCAGACAAAAAGTTGATAAAATAAATAAAAATTTTTGTATTGTTCCATACATATGTGTACCGAACCGAAAGCACTGTATCGAACGGTTCAATATCGATACGAGTATTGTTGCACCCCTAATAAATATATGTAAGTTTCGATTTGAGCTTGGAGATAGTTCTTAAGGTGAGTGTTTCATTCACGATCGTGTATTTCTGTAATAGAACTCAATGTCTCCCAAGTCAAGTTGACTTTCTATCGACTGACTGCATTTGAATCTTCTCTAATCTTTCTTTTAGTCTAAGTGGCAACAAAATGTAGAAATTTCAACATGAAGAGCCAGACTTGCAATGTTTTGGGAATTGGTTTCTCAATATGTTTTCATCTTCACACATAAGCACCAGGAAAAAAAAAATGGATACAATGAAAACCTGAAGTTGCACAAAGAACAAAAAAATCTATAAGAACTGTAAATTTTCACCATACTTTTCAAATGGGCTGCAGGAGAATCCCCTGATGTTGAGTAGCTTCTGTATTTGTGTGAAATTCTCAGACTTGACCTCTACTAGATATGTGGTCAATTGTTTTGTACTTTTCAACTGGGTATTTGTTTTTGTATTGCGTTACTTTACTTTCTTGCCACTGACTTTAACTGCACTTTTATTTGGACTGCATATAAGAGTGACCCAGCATATTAGATATTTAGAAGATTTTAAATGGAACAGAATCTAACGGAAAAGAGAATAGTTTAACATTCCTTTATTTATTTATTTTATTTTGTAATAGCTATCCATCCATCAATTTTCCAACCAGTTGCAGGGGTCACATTCACACCTACGCCAATTTAAAATCACCAGTTGCTCTAACACGCATGTCTTTAATCTGTCGAAGGAAGCCAAAGAACAAATCTAATATGTTCTCTGTTTAACGTCCAGCTAATTTTTGCCACTGTTAGCTTACCTGTTGTGGCAATGCGCTAGGTGCATAATGACCTTTACTGTGGGAGACAGTCTTCTTAGGTAATGTGAAAGGGAAACACACATATAAGTCACATCCACAGCATGTCTGTTATCCTGTCTTCCTTCTCTCACCCCAACCGGTCACAGCAGATGGCCCCGCCCCTCCCTGAGCTTGGTTCTGCCGGAGGTTTCTTCCTGTTAAAAGGGCGTTTTTCCTTCCTACTGTCGCCAAAGTGCTTGCTCATAGGGGGTCATATGATTGTTGGGTTTTTCTCTATATGAATTATTGTAGGGTCTACCTAACAATATAAAGCATCTTAAGACGATTGTTGTTGTGATTTGGTGCTTTATAAATTGAATTGAATAAAACGGTATTTAATATATGAAAATGCTACGAACAGATGTTAACTTGCATTTTGAAAACTTAAATTTAAATGATAAAAACAGGTATAGTTTAATCAACTAAGCAGTCGGTGTACGTGTAAAAGGTGAGGCACATGATCCTGAGCCAAATGCCTCCATCACATTTGAGAACATAACCAGCAGTAAATACAGTAGTAAACTTCATCCACTAAATGGAAAAATGCGTAGGATTCCCTGGACGCACATTTTCTTGTTTGTGTCTGTCTGGAAATCATATGCACATATACACAAGATGTCCAACACTGAGTGGGCTTGGATATTGGACCCTCTGGATTTGTTGTCATATACTGTACAAACAGACTTTCATTAAACTCATTAATTATTTCAGCCAGCATTCCACTAATTACCCCTGCGAGCCCTGTTCCTGGTGTGTGTTTGCCTCATTTAATTTGTGTGTGTTTGTTAAAAGAATTTCCTCCCTTTGAGTTCAGCGCTTTATGTTTTCTCGCGCTTCATCTTCAAACCAGTCGGCAGCGTTAGTATTTCAATTTTCTTTTAAGAAGAAAGGTTTTAAGTGTTAGATCAAAGAGATGAAGTGCTTGACAGAAGAGCAGTTTAAACATAATGTCTCCGCCTTCTATCTTTGTTTTTCCTTTTCATCGCTTTTCTGAGCACGACTACTAGCATTATTTTTCCTGACACGTATTTCCTTGAATTTTTCACAAATCCATTTTTTCTTGTTTTAGACCTATAGTTTTTCTGTGTGATATGTCTGGCATGAAATATTCAACCAATTAAACATGCACAGCATACTTGGCTGCAGTAAAAACTGGCTCTGAGTGTACTTGTGGCTGTTATACATAGACACTACCAGACACCTTATTGCGTACACCTGCTCAACTGCCATTTATCTCAAATATCTAATCAGCTGGTTACATGACATCAACTCAATGCATTTAGGTATGTAGACATGGACTTTACAACCTGCTTAAGTTCAATCCTAGCATTGAAATTTTGAAGAAAGGCGTTTAAGTGACTTTGAATGTGGCACTGGTGATTTACTGCCAACACTAGGGTTTATAGAGAATGATCCAAAATAGAGAAAATATCCAGTTAGCAGCAGTTTTCTGAAGAAAGATGTTTTGCTGATGACTGGTCAAACTCTTTCAATCTGGTAGAAACACAAGATTAACTCAAATAACCAACTGATACAAGTGAGTCTCTGAGCACACATATCAACATGGGTCCCAGTCCTGAAAAAGAGGCTACAACTTGCCCGGGCTCATCAACATTGGTCAATAGAAGATTAAAAAAATGTTGTTTGGTCTGCTGAGTCTTGATTGTTGCTGTGACATTCAGAAAGTAAAGTCTAAATTTCCATTAAACATGAAAGCACGGATCCATAACACCTGGTTAAGTCTGCTAGAGGTGGTTTTATGGTGTGGGTTATATATTCTTGTCACACTTATTACCAACTAAGTATGACTTAAACTCTCTCAAGACCACATGCGTACCCATCAAAATGTATGGAGAAGGATATTAAAAATTAACATTGAGAGATTGCTTATTTAGTAAAATGTGTATATTATAGATTTCTTGGCTGTTATTGTAACCAAAGTGACACAGGCTTAAGAACACTAATATGAACCTCTGTTGATAAATCTTTCAGAAACATAAAACTGGCATACTCTAAACTCAGCAGAGGTGAAAAAAATCAATAAAACATTACTGAAACTTTATTACAGAGACAGATGATTTTCAGCCTTCAGGATCAAAATATCATAGCCAGTAATAGGCGGATGTTTTCCTGGAAGAAATATGTTGGATTTCATCATCTTCTTCTCTTTTTTCTTCTTCCTATCCAAAGGCCCTGCAGACAAAGTGGTTTTCAATGAGAAAAGTAAACTTTATAATTGCTGCAGGTCCTTACAGCCATCAAAGTCGCCATCAAACGGCCCTTTTAATGAAAGTGATGGATTGAAATGTCACTTGAACATAAGTGAGTTTACTTTGGTGCATGGCCTGATTTGAGGACTGAAGGATCTGAAGCCCAGACACGACTGCCTCTGCAGATTGCTGCCACCATATTCCACACATTAGGATGTCAATCATGTAAACAGAAGGAGCGTTTTTTTTCTGAGCTGTGCACAAAGCATGACGGCTGCACCTTTTTCTCCCACACCTGTCAAATAATGACATTGATTCACAATACTCTTGAATCAAAAAAGTTCATGGAATAAGTAGAGGTATGCAGAATATACTTTGTTGTAAGATATTTCCTACTGATAATGTAATTTTTTAAATAGCATTGTAGAGAACAACCAAAATGAAAATGCTGATTTATAATCTTCTCATCAAGATTTCGCCAATAGAAGACATTTTTTTCTGAAGTGCCAGGCATTTCCTTTGATATATCTAACAACTGTTACTTAAAGGTTTAAAAGAATAGTTCACTGACATCATACACATAGCCTGAAGGTTTAAACATATTTTCTTTCTTTTTTTATAATCATGTCTCTAGGCCTCTTTACAGGATGTCAGTTTGACTTCATAATCATCGTTATCACCATCCCCACTCAGATGTCAACAGGATCCACACCTAATTACACACAAATATGTACCTGCATATGTGTGGTGGTTTATGTGGTGGTGGTGATGATGTCAATACTTTAGTTTCCACCACTCTAATAGCCCGTTAATTAAGAGCTAGGTGCCAGACCCGGAGACTTCATTTTATCTGACAGGATGTTGGCCCACTTGCACATATTCACACAGTTTTACACACACACAGTGTCTTGTAATCAGTGGTTGTAGGGTTTGCGTATTGCTTTATGACTGTGGTACATTTTTAAAAGGTGTTGCTATAGTGTGTTTGTGTGTGAATGCATGAGCGGCTTTTGAAGGTACAATAAGCTTATATGAAGTGTCCAACACTTTCTGCCATCCCCCAGAAATCTGTTTATCTGTGCGAGCTGCAGTCCCAAAGTTTATTTGCGCTTTAAAGTACAGTGGTATCTGGTGGCTGTATTCATAGCTTTCGGACTCATGAAAGGTAAATGGTAAATGGCCTGTATTTGTATATCGCAGGGGTCTGCAACCTTTTACACCCAAAGAGCCACTTGGACCCGGTTTCCACGCAAAAGAAAACACTGCGAGCCGCAAATACTTTTTGAAATCTAAAATGAAGATAACACTGTATATATTGTTTGTTTTTTTTACCTTTATGCTTTGGGTGAACAACTAAAGTAAGTAAGTAAAGTTTATTTATTAAGCGCTTTTCACAGACAGGCAGTCACAAAGCGCTGTACACAAATATTAAATTAAACAATACAATCAATAGAGATTATACACAATGTGTGTGGCGGGGCGTGGTCTGCAGCGCCACTGCAGGGGAGGCGGACGCGCCTGAGCGGGACCCGCAACCACGCCTCGCTGCCTTAAAGTCTGTGCTCTCTCTGCTGTTGAAAAGCTACAGCCGGCAGTATGCGTACAGCAACCGTGTGTGAAAAGCGGTCAATAAAGAGATGCTGAAAAGCATGTTCATGCAAACATCGTCGGGTCTGCCGTGATATGTTTACAATAAGACTTATCGTCCCGAACCTCTGCGCACAGCATCTGCAATTCGGGGCTGTACGAAGTCACTTTCATCTTCACGCAGGACTGTAAGCTGTCATCTGTGAGGCGTGAGCGGTGTTTGTTTTTAACATAGTTCACGGTGGAGAATAGCTGCCGACATAATGTGGATCCGAAGATCCATAATTGGCCTACCTGGGGTTGAAAGTCTCGATAAATGCACGGCGTTTTGGCGGGTATACCGGCTTCCGCGAGTGTGACGCTTATTTTGAGTGATGAAAAAATGATAAGATATAATTTTATTTTTATATTTCAAAATCACAATAATCTTCCAATTTAGAAGTACAAGTTAAAAAAAGAACTAAACACAAATAAAATACACTTCAGCTAAATACTTATAATTTATTTTCCCAAACCACATGGAGCCGCAAAATAAAGAGGAAAGAGCCGCGGGTTGCCGACCCCTGGTATAGCGCTTTACTTATCCCTAAGGACCCCAAAGCGCTTTACATATCCAGTCATCCACCCATTCACACACACATTCACACACTGGTGATGGCAAGCTACATTGTAGCCACAGCCACCCTGGGGCGCACTGACAGAGGTGAGGCTGCCAGACACTGGCGCCATCGGACCCTCTGACCACCACCAGTAGGCAACAGGTGAAGTGTCTTGCCCAAGGACACAACGACCGAGACTGTCCAAGCCGTTGCTCGAACCGGCAACCTTCCGGCAAACTCCCAACTCTTGAGCCACGATCGCCCCAGTGAGCCTAGAGACCAGTTGGCAACCAGCTGACAACCATCTGGCAACCACTAGTTGCCCTAAGTCCAGTTGCCTTCTGTTCGAGCCCTCCAGAAAACCTCTTTTTCTCCTGTAGTTTGCGTGAAATATATAGACTTGTTTAATCTCCTTTATTTTATTTAACACTTTTTTTGTTTTCTATTGAACTCTGTTTATTGTTTTGTGTAGTTTGTTTTACCTTTTTGAGCTTATTTTATTTAGCTGTATTTACTTTAAATAAGAGTTTGTTATTGATGTTGCTGCCGTGACATTTTCCAGCTTTTGGGATCCACAAACTGTATTGTAAATTAACCAACCTTATTTTCTTTTATCACATCTCATCATATGTTAGCTCAACTAAGCTTGGCTTGCATTTAATCTTATTCCAGTGTTTTTAATTGTAATATGACACATTGCATTTCACACAAAAGTTTTAGTTATAAAACAAAAGTTTTTAATCATTTTGCGTGTGGAGTGGGCAGCACAGTGAGAATGGTTTAATGCTACATTAGACACATTAGACACTACTTTGCCAGAAATGCGTCAGAAGGGCAGCTGTTAACTTAATACAGTTGTTAATCACAGTAATAAAACGAAATATCCAATGATGTTTTTCAGCACTGGAATGGCACTCTTCCCCTACAAATAACACCATGCAGTTATTTGAATGACAGTACCTTGAATCACTATTGCATAAAAGTACTGACCATAAATTGCATCTCAAATTTGATGTGAGTAAATGTAATACCCTGAGAATAAATTTAACCAAAGTCTGATCATCAAATCTTCCTCTGTGGACTTGACAATGAGTTCAAAACTTAATTTTAAGCCCATTGTGTAGTTTGCCATTTTCATTTCGCTCATTCATAACACAGTTAGTGTGATTTGCTCAATGTGTGCAGTAATAAAGCTATTTCTAAAATAAGCTTCAGTATTAGGTGACTATTCACTGAAGTAGTTGTCTTCAGGATACACCCTGGACAGGTCCATGGTGTACATGTGTATATGAACTCAGAGCTAAAAGTAAGAAAGAGCCAACAATGTTTCTTGGTAATGGCACTACAACATATAAAAATATAATATAAGCTCTGGCAGACTTGGTTCTATGGTAGGTCTTAAAGGGTTAACAGATTAACACAGTCACCCGAGGCTTGGATGTCAGCTTTTCTGCAAACACTCGCCAACTACAAGTAGTTGTGAATCTCTGAGGAGTGTGATGCAAACAAAAAAAGACGATTTGCCTTCAGCGTTTACTTTGAATATAAGGATTCTTTGTTGCCAGTTTGAATTGCACTTCCATGCAGACTTTGTGCAAACAATGTCAATCTGCTAAAGTGGAGGTTACCAACTGGCCTCTGGGTCTGTGTTTAACTTGTTAACATTACAAAACTTTTAAAAAGATTCCTCTCTGACTATTTCTGTTTTAGCAAAAGAAAAACGAAGAAAGAAAATATTTGTCTTTATTTAACATGAGGTTACAAAACCACATTTGCCACAAGAAAGAATGACGATGAGCGCCTGTACGCCATCAGATTTCCCAAGGTGAGATAACTGCGTGTGCACGTGGGTGTGAACACCGCTGATGTATAGCACAAGTGAAATGGATTATGATCAACAGTAGATTTGACTTTCTGCTCTGTGGCTCTATCTACTTTCTCAGCGTTCCACCGCTCTATCAAGAGAGACACACTGAGCTATTCAAGCACCGAGCTGCCGGAGAAGGTCATTTATCCTCCTTGTCCAGGGACTAACTGACTCTGTCTTTGTGTTAATAATATTGTAAGCCTCACTGAGTGGGCTCACTTATCAGTTTTGAACTTTACTGAATAATTTATCCTCTCTCTGGTAACACTAAATGGACCGATGTATTATAGGCTACGGATATCTTTTAGAGTTAAATTTGTTGCAGTTTGTTGAAACAAAAATGCGTGTTTTGTATACTCCTGCTAGTTTGATGCATTTACATATTAATGCACTAAGTGCTGCCTAAGGTATTATGGGATGTTCTGGAAAATGGCTTACTGTCTCATTGTATCCTTCCCTTGATTATTTCTAAATGCCACTCGTTCAGCCAGCCTAGAAACGGCCATTGAATGGCTGCGTCTCTGAGGCCAGCGTCATTGGCTGAAATGTCTATCGGTGAAGAGGGTGACAGAGTGACCGGTAATTTGGGAAAACAAAGCATTTATTTAGATGCAAATTTATTAAAAAGGCAAATGAAAGAGGAGAACGCATTAGAGCTCCCCAGTATCAATTCATGTGTGATATGGGCTGTATTTAATTTAATAGCTTTGTGAATGAAGAGATTTTTTGTGGTGATTACTGTGTTGGATGAAAGGTAAAAATTTGGATTTGTGAGACTTTCTTTGAACACTATCAAACATTTTGTGGGCTGTTTGTCTGTCACAGCAAATAAAATCACATGTTTTGAATAGGAAGATAAACAGGTGCTTTTTTCAAAAGGAGGAATGATCCAGGTCCAAGTTTTTAAATATCTTGCTATAATTTGGGGGAAATTTTATGTGTAACTTTGTACCCTGTGTGTTTATATGTGGGAGGTTTGTCACTGAATACCGAGCATTATGTGTCTCAGTATATACCTAGTTGCAACTGGTTTCAGGGCTGCTCCTGTTTGTTGCTCTGCACCTGTAAAGCATTGGATTGAAAGTAAGCATCATTACACAGAAGCTAGTGAAAGTATTTCTAGTTGCCAGATTACATATTGATTGTGTTTACAGGTCATAACTAAATGAGTCCAAGCGTAATCAGTGCTGCTCAATTAAACCTGTCCTGGATGATGGAAGTCTCAGCAAAATATCCTCTTAATGTGTATCTGCATGGAGTACCTGTTGTTAGGTGGGGTTAGTTAGATCTTTATTATTTTGAAACTACTTTTGCTATCATTTTCTTTTCTTTAGTTATCTTACAAAAACACCTTTGCATTACTTCTAATCTGTCAAGGACCACTCGGCTATATCATTATGTACTGAAATATATGTGTAATGTAGCAGAGCTGCACTGGAATAACTACTTCTGCTTATTTGTGTGTGTGTGTGTGTGGTTAATCTGACAAAACAAAGGTGCATTTATAGCTTGGGCTTGTACATTTCATGATACTATGGGAAAAATATTAAATTTGGCCAGGCTTATGCTTTTATACTTTAGGGGAAATATATAGATACACGTACGATTCCACTGTTTAAACTTATTGCAACATTTGTTACCTGCTGTTTGAGCTTCATAATAATTGACCTCTTTTACTTCAGTGAAAATGTGAAACTGTTTAAAAACAACCTTAGCTTAACCTTTGTCTTTTAAGTCTCGTAGCAGTCTGTTAATGTATGTTCTCCTCTCAAGCTTGTCTAATTTGAAAATCACAGTACCTGTTTAAGGAATAACTCAGCTGTTATGAAAGCACTCATACATTATATGACTAATTCAATAAAACTTAGATTTCTTAAGGTTCTCGGAAAGAGCTCGGAAAGAAAAGCATCTGGACTTCTTTAAGTTTCCTTGAAGACGTTTCACCTCTCATCCAAGAAGCTTCTTCAGTTCTAAGAGAAACTGGTGCAGAGTTCCAGATTTTAAGCCCTATGGGAGTGTCCAAATATTAATCCTCCACAACAGCCAAGGTGTGAAAACAGGTTGTGGGTCACAATCAGCCAAGTTTTCGGGTGAACCCATTGTGAAACCGAGCCCCATCCTATTTGTCGAGGTCAGATGGCCCAGGATGTAAGTGGACGTTTGGGAAGGGATCTCAAAACTGGATTATAGATGGCAGACAGTTGGTGTCATAAGCCCCGCCCTCTGTTCAAAGATGGTCGTTCACAGTGGACAGGTGGTTTCTTTCACTCCTCTTTCAAACCATCTGTCTTCTCTGTCCAAAATGTGAACATTGGCATCCTCGAAAGAGTGACCTTTGTCCCTTAGATGCAGATTATTCCTCGAGTCATGCTTTCTCCAGGGTTCTTGAAGTATATTTCAAAGCTCTTCTTTGGATATTGGATGTCTGTCTCTGTCAAGAAGATCACACACTATTTGAGGTTGAACTCCAAGCTCTGGGCAGTGCTCCCTTGTGTTTGTGTTTTTTGGTTTTTTTGTAAATCAATCTTTTAGTGCATTGGGAGTGTGTTTGGGGTCACTGTCATGCTTAAAAAAATTGATGGTATTACATGGTAGATCAAGATCTCATCATACTTTATTATAATTTTCCAATGATGCAGAGCCTTGACCATGTTTTACGGATGGGTGTAAACACTCACTATTGTATCTCTCTTCTGACCTCTTACACTGGTGATGATTTTAACCAAAAACCTCAAATTTGAGTTAGTTAATACCTGCTGCTACTCATTTTCAGTCTATTTCTTGTGTAATTCGGCGTGCCTCTGCCTTTTTTTTTCCTGCTTCTGTTCCTTAAGAAAGGCTTCTTGACGGCCACTCTTCCACTGAGACTCCACTGGATGAACAGAGGGTCAGATGTGTCTCTCAGGTCCTGTGTCAGGGTTTTGCTTTGTTCCTGTTTCTTAAAGACATCACTTTCAGTTGTTCATCTGCTGGAAATTGTTTTTTACGCCCTCTACTTTTTCCTATGCCCTCCACCTGTCCTTTCTTTCTTTTTTTAAGGACACACAGCATGCCTGTCAAACTGTATTATCTTTGGCATTTTTGTAGATTTCTCTAAAAAAATCAACAAAAAACCCAGAATGTTTTTATGATAGGCTCCAATAACAAAGTGCCAAAAGACGCGACTTAAAATTTGTTCTTTGCAAAGTTGTCTTTTATGTGTAGACACAACACTGTTTCATGAGGTGCCTTTTATGTGCTTTAATGATTGATTGATTGAAGGTCAGTGTTAAGTGGTTTAACAAGTAAACAAACAAAAACAAAACAATCTTTTGAAAATGGTCAGGTACAAGTACTGGACTGAAAATGTGTAAAAAAGAGCCAATTTCAAAAGAAAATCATGGAAGACCTTCAGAAGACTGGAGAACTATTCCTCAAGACCACTTTAAATAATCTAAATATACAAAAATAAGAAGTGGCTCAAGACTAATGCACATTACTGCATCTTTCTTTGTTTATTACAAGTAAAATAAAATAAAAACAAGTATAGATTTTTGAGGATTTTAGAAAATATAGAAAGGAATAGGAGGAATATAGACAATATTTGCATATGAACCAAATAATTAAGCTCTTAAAATTTAAAAATGGAACAACGGGGCGATCGTGGCTCAAGAGTTGTGGATGACTGAATGTAGTGTAAAGCGCTTTGGGGTCCTTAGGGACGAAGTAAAGCGCTATACAAATACAGGCCATTTACCACATGTGTGGAAGCCCTTTTGTCACACTGGGTGTATTAGTGTATTAATATTCACTAAGGAATTATGGTAGAAATTTCTCCCTCTAGTTTCTCAAGAAACGGGAGCTCCTACTATCCAAAGTGATAAGATAAACAAAGTGAGGCTATTCCTGTTAAAAAGGAGTTTTTCTGTCCCACTGTGACCAAAGTGCTTGCTCATAGGGGGTTGTTTCATTGTCGGGGTGTTCTCTGTATTATTTGAGGGACTTTACCTTACTATATTACATGCCTTGAGGCAGCTGCTGTTGCGATTTGGCGCTTTATAGATTGAATTGAATCGATTGATGGCACTGAGTATTATTCACAGAGAGTTGGGGAACGGGTGCAATTACAGCCTTGTAAAATTTAAAACCCACCTCCTCAGTTCAGTGATTGTCATTCCCTTTTCCCATAATGGCTTCCTTGACTTCTTGCTCATACCAGCATCATTCCCTGTCCAGGGTGTGTTGTGAGGAACGGCCAGAGGAGAGAGCGGGGAAGTGAAGATAGCGTCACTCGAGTTAAAGATATTCTGTTCTGTTACTGTAAGCAGCCAACAAATCTTAATCCTTCTAAAGCAACCCGAACCTCTGCTCAGTTATCCTTGTGTGTGGAATGAGGCTCAGGAGACTTCTTCTACGGCTATGATTGAAATTTCCATGGCAGAAAATAGTTTTCTTTGACGACTCCTTGAGTGAGCACCAGCTAGGTTTAGTTCTGCTTGAAAAAACTGGGTCTCCATGATCAAACACACCGAGCCCAGTGTGAAGTGGAGATAGCATGAGTGTATGCTGTATTTTAGGCCACATCCATCAAGCGGGTTGTGGTGTGAGTGGGCTCCCGTGTGTAAATATGTGACAGGTTGCTGGTGTGTTTTTGATGGAAACAGGGCAGTGGCTGCTTTGACTGCCTCCCTCATCAAACTTGCTTCAGCTTTCACACAGAATGAATCATATAAACATCAGATAGCTGGGGGACTTTCATATAGCCATATAGAGTTTTACAGTACATGAGGATCAGCAGGCTCTTCTGAGCTCAGTGAGGAGTGGGTAGATTGACTGAGACAAGCTGGCAAGTGATACAGTAAATTATGTTAAATGTCCAGTTATAGCCATACATTTTAATCAGTCCCCTGTCTTTTCATTTCATAATGTTTTACCTTCGAAAACCTGGATATTTGTGTCAGACAGCCCAAAGTCTGCACCTATAGCTTTGGCTTGAATCTAATCTTGAGTGAGATTAAAAAAAACGACTACTACTGCTGCTCGTCACTCCTCCCAGGATATGGGCCATTCTTTAGAGTTGGGTCCAGGTGTAGCCCAACTTTTTTGCTTCTGCCTCGAGGTCTCATTGCCGGGTGTTTCTTGGGCGGCCTCTCTTTTGCTTTTGTGTCTTGGGGGTTCCACCTGAGAGCCTGCCTGGTGATGTTGGTTGGCAGTTTGCGTAGAGCGTGCCCTACCCAGCACCATCCTCTCTTCCTGATTTCTTTCTCTTCTAAGAGTTGACAGGTTCTTTCTCATAGTTCGAAGTTACTGATGGTGTCTGGCCAGCAAATGTGGAGAATCCCTCTGAGACAGCTGTTGAGGAAGGTCTGGATTTTTCTACATTCATTTTCAGCCCACGAACCTCCACATCTGCCAGTGGAAGCGTGTCCGAAAATGTGATGTGGTAACAGAAAAGGTCTCTGGTTGTTTGCAGTGAGCTGAGAGTTATCGCTAACAGCAAAGACCTTTAATAAAATAATTGACTGCTTGGATCCAGCCATCAATAATGGAACCATTTCATTATTTTTTATAAAATTCCTGTTGACTAAACATTCATAATTAAAGAGAAAGCTCATTTTAAATTTTTAGAGTAAACACTGTAAAGGTACAGTGTGGTGTGAAAGTAAACTAAGCAATTTATGGGAGCAAAAGAACGACAGTCAACTTTTAGCTATTTCCATTGGCATTGGGGAGGTAAACGAAGCAAGATCAGTGAAATGAAATGATTTGAATATCGATAAAAACGTTTAAATATCACGGTGATGTCTCTGTCAATGCTTAAAAAATACAGGAACATTTTAGGTTAGTTGTTATTTTATTCTTTTACAACTAGTAAATAAAGAGAGAGTGAAAATAGTAAGAGAAGAAGATAAAAACAGTTAACTGTTTACTGAAACATATTTCAATTATAGTTATATAATGGACATAATGGACTCTCAGCTTTCATTTGAGGGTAGCAACATTCAAATTGAAGGAGTTTCAGCTCTGCTACCCTCAAAGGGACCAAAGCTAATTGGACAGTTGACTCAAAGGCTATTTCGTGGGCAGGTGTAGACAATTCTTCTTCTTATCCCAGCTGAGCATGCATTTCATTTTTCACAAGGCCCACAAACAGCCACTGAAAGCTGATGCAGTAAAGGCCTTGCAGAGCATTGAAAAGGAGGAAACCGACAATCTGCCGATGTCCATGACTTTCAGCCTTCAAGAGACTCCAGGCTGCAGCAAAGGCTTTTCAAACAAGTATTAGAAATGAACATTTTATTTTCAGTCATACATACATTTGTATGCAATCTTTTTGATCACTGAATTAAAGCTGAAAGTCTGCACTTCATTTAAAATTCATTGTGGTAATGCACAGCCCCAAAATTGGAAACAAAGTTGTCTCTGTCTCAGTCACACCACAGAAAACACAAGCCAGAAGGTCACTCACAAAGTGCTTCCTCTGCCAAAATGCCCTGTATTGAAAGTTGCCCAGAACTGAGATTTTAATGGTTTCTTTCTTTCCCCACGCTCCACATCTCAAGGAAATTCACTTCTGTAGTTTTTACCTAATCTTGCTAACGGACACTCATTTAATCAGTCGTTGGCTCGAGTTGCCTAAATTTGTTTTTTACGCTTGATGAAAGATCTAAGAGGAAAGCAAGAAAATGGATTTCTTTCTTTCTTTCTTTCTGTTTTTTTGTAGTTTAGCTAAGTTCAATTGTCTGTGGAAGCGATTGGTCAGAAAGTAATCTCATATAAGGCTGGAGAATCTGGAGCTTGATTTAAGTCTCTGCAGGTTTGTTTTAATTGGAAACTGAAATATGTGGAAAGCAATTACATCCCGGAAATTGAAAATAATCTAAAAATGTAAACACAAGCAGCAGTGTAATAAGCCATTTATTCTTTGAAGATGCTAAACCAAATATACATTTCCCTTTTTCTTCTATTCGTGTACTGCTTCATAGCCCCTACTCCATTCCTTGCATGTATTATATTTTTCTACAAATTGTGGTTGCAGTAATAACCACAAATAGTAATGCAGCTCTGTGTCGTGCCTGTGGTGTCATCAAATATGCTCACACAGTAGAGACAGAGGAAAAAGAAGAGATAGAGGGAGGGTGACTTTCAGCCATCAGCAAAGCCAGACTGCTGCCGCTGCTGGAAGTGTTTTAATAGTGAGCCCACACCTGCTGATGAGATTGTATCATGGGTTGTCACCAAAGGCCACTGTGGGTTAAAAACATCCTCAGAGATGGTGAGTGAGTTCCTCTGTGGTGTGACACACACACTTTGAACCGATTTCACATGTTCGCACTCATTCCAGCACAAAGTCAGAGGTCACAGTTACCTTATAAAGACCCGCCGTAAATGTGAAAAAGCAAAGAAAGAACAATCACTTAATTGGAATATAAGCTTAAATTATTATGTTATTATTGGACTATAATTGTTAATGTTATATTTTATTCTGACAATATTTAATTGACTTTTTTAGGTTATACAATATGTGCTAATGTCCCTAATGCATATTACCAATTATTTTCCAAACATATTGCAGGATTCATATTGATTGCTTGTTATTTCACAAAAATCTATGGATGGACTGATGGGTACACACTAACAGCAGCTGTTAGGCTGCAGTCAGTGTTTTCAGCCAAACAGTGACACTACATCCCCACATGTCATGCCCCAACTCACTCATTAGTTTATTTTTTCATTTTGTTTTTCCTGACCAAACTTCCTGCCTCTCCCACCGCAGGCTGTATCCTTATTTTATTGCTGCTGGGATACATAATAACCAGAGAGCAAGAATGAAAAAGACAGATTGAATTTAATTTGTAGCTCAGAGGTAAGTTTCCATAACACAGTGTTTGGTTTCTACATTGATTTCTCACACCTGTTTAAGAAAATAAAATAATTAATTTATTAGCAAGCACAACAGTTGTTATTTGCACAGTACCTGTGATTAAATTTTATGTTCTTCCAGATGTTGAATAATGAACAAGAAAACAAACAAAATAATAAAAGAAAAATAATTGGTGCATAAAATTTTTGGACTTCAAATTTAAAAAGTTTAAAGTTTATTTTGCTTTATGCTTTATGATAATGGTGAAAAATCTTTTGTTCTGTTGAGTGGTGTAGGTGAGGACATGGACAAATATTTGCATAAACCATGTTGTTAAGGGTTCAAATATTGAGGAGGGATACAGGATGGATTCAAAATCACAACACTGGTCCAGGAGAGTCGGTCAAACGATGATTTTAATGAACACACGCGTGGAGAGATGAACACTGTTACACAATCAGCATCGATCTCTGTCTAACAATACACAAGCAGTTGTTTTTATACCATCAGGGAAATTTATAACGCCCCCTCATGCGTTAAACAGATACAATATATGCATACGTCAAATCAAAACCACAATGACTTTTAACACAGTTTGAAAAAGGAACATCGCCTCGTCTCCATGCCAGGTGTCTTCCTGTCGCTGCCGGCCGCTCGCTTATCGTCTGGAACATCAGGCACACATTCTGCAACAAACTGTTCTTTTGCAGGCACAATTTTGTAGTTGCAAGCTTTTACAAAATATTATTTGAACCTTCACCTACCCCTGAGTCTAACTGCTGTCTAAGTGTGTGTATGTGTGGCTCGACCTCACACGAACTTTGTCTTATGAGAAGAGAGGCCAATTCTCATGTGCATAATAACCTAACTGAAACTATATCTGTAATATGTTGAATAAATGTTTTAATCAAGAACCTCTACTAAAAGCTTAATCAAAAGATATAAATGAATAAAAGACAATAATGAATAACCTGGTTATTCAAATAGCATCCTCCCAACAGCTCCTCAAAGTAACTTACACTGAGACTCTGCTTTAGTTTCACTTTCACAAGCACGCTCTGCAAAAGCCTGCGCTTCCTGTCTACTTTGGCACAGAGTGTACTCAGAGTTAGGCCTTTCTTTTATAATGCAATATAATCTGCATATAAACATTTAAGATTATGAAAAGCATTCAAAAGCATTTAAGATTATAGATTTAACTCAACAGTTTAAAGTGGTTATAACTGCACCTGTAATAAAGGCTAATTGGGTGCCAATATGTTTAAACATCTGAATACAATATCAATGCTGTAGATTATATTATTAATGCAAGGGTAATGATAATGATTATGAACAATAGCAGTAAAATATTTCTCTAATCTCCACAATGTGTAAAAACATGTCGCACAAAACTGTGATTCTTACCTGATTTGTTACAATACTGCAGTTTCAAATCCAGGAAAACACCTATATGTAATACCAATAATACTAATCATACTCAATACGAATGTCATTTAAATTAAAAACGGTAAGAGGTGCCTTTTTGTAAATAAAGATCAGAAAAATGTAAACAGTAACATCGATCACATCACTGTTTTAAGTTGCCTGAAGTAATGCGATAAACATAGTAGCATAACTGTAAATAAGGTATATATGTGACGGATATTTAAATATAATAGGCTGCATGAGTTGGTGCTGTGCATCTGGTGCTTCTATTTTAAAAGCAGGACTTTAAGAGAAACGTGACACTCTTTAGACAAAAAGAACTTATTAACACTATTATTGTTACAGACAAGCAGGAATTAACATTATGGTTTTATTATTAGCCATAGTTACTAGATGCTAACTTAATGCTAACTTAGCGGATGGCTAATGTGGCTCTCAAATGTGTGTGGGCTATATTTATGGTAAGTGTTTAAATACTTCAGTGTTGTTGAAGCAGCCGCTTTACAAAATTCAATCCAAAGTACTACTTCAGCTACTAATGTAGGTGCTGGCTATATATGTATTTATTTATTTTGACAACCCTGCATTTTAAACACATTTTAGAAGTGCCTTTGACACAGCTTCACAAACAAGTGATGAAGGCCTGGCTGTCTTAGAAACTAATAGCAAGCTAAAATTGCCCAGAATCAAAATGAAATGAACATCAGTGGAACAATAAATACATGTAAAGAACGCACACTATTAACTGAAAAGGAGCACACTTTAATTCTTTTAAAAACATATGGTTATTGGCATTATTCTTTCGTATTATTTACTAAAAATGGTTTCCGTTGCTGCACTTCTAGTCTAATTTCTTGGCACTTAGATTCTCATCTCAGGCTGACAGATTAGCTGGTCCTTGTCCTCCACCTGTTCTCAGCTTTTTCTTGTGGCCTGTTAGTGTTTATTTTCGCATCACCTTCAGTGTCGAGCCTTTTCTCTTTGTGCCTGTGGCACAGTGAGTGTCTCAGTGGAAACTACATTCAGCAACTCCATTATTTCAGCCATGCTTTAGTTTTTCTTTTTTTTCCTTCCTAAAAAACATCATCAATCTCGAAGAATCATTTAGGAAATTCAGACACAGTGGGTTTCATGTTTTTAATCAGACTTTGTCTTTCTTTTTTTTTCCTGTAGCCGTGCAGGCGACTCTCCACCACATTGGCTGCATTTTCCACGCCACCTCAAGGCAAATCTAAAAAGAGTGTGTGACAAATTGCTTTAACACAAAAAATGGTGGTAAATTACTGTCATTTAGCTTGCCTGGTTATTTTTTGTGGTGGGTAAGAACTTTGTGACGTGCATATTAGCGAGTGAGGCCAGTTGTATCCCGCATCCTGTGTTTTAAAGGAATTGGATTTAAAATAAACCATCTAGTGCTACAATCACACTAGGAAAGCACTGGTTGGAGACCACAGACAATCAAAACCGCTTTGAAAATGTGCAGTGAACTTGCAGTCTTGTTGCCTTTGAGATGGTTGCTTTGAAGGCGAGGACCAGGTCTGTGCACGCTCGCAATCAGCTGCTGTCTTCAAAGTGACTTTGGTGCGTCAAGACAGTGATGTAAATGGCAATAAGATGGAGTCAGGCTACTATCTATTGCCATCTATTGCAAATCTTTTGCTTTCTACATTAAACAGAAATTCACTCTTACATTAAGTTCAGCAAGAACATCAGACATTTGGAAAAAAAAGTTCAAAAATCGCTCCACAAATAATGTCGTTGCTGCTTGAGGCAATTTAACTGGGAAATAGGTGCATGGCAATCTTGCGTTTATGTAAGAATGTAAACAAAATATAACCAACTGGCAACCAGCTAAGTTGAGTGCCCTTTGGCAAAGAGACACAGACTGGCTTAATATTTTGTCTTTATTTTAAAATTAGACAGCAATCATTAGCAACTCTTGGCTAATCTGCCTGACTGCAGTCAGTCTGATCCAGGAGACAACTGTTTGGAGACAGGTTGTCTCCCACTGGGTGACATGAAGGTGTTGCATGCTCAAAACTGTGGAAAACCAGTGTCTAAACCTTAAGGGGCATGACGGGGAGTCCATTTTTGTTTTCCATCTACAATTAGCAGAAAAGGCATTAGTGCATGTTATTATTTTATTTTACATTGTACTTGCTACGTTACATAATTTTTATAATTTACAGTGATAAAAACAACATTTTTCCTAGAAAAAGGGGCTCAATCAATGCAAAATTGATGCCGTGGATTACATCATGTGATCCACTTTGCTTTAACTCCATAATTTCATTCTCATCTAGTTCTTGCTTATCTTCTACTTATATTTGTGTGCCACCCATCTGGAGAATCAGCAGTGCTGGAGCAGTTTTTGGATGCAAACCGGGTTCTGGTTGTATGAATATAACATGAAGCCTTCAACAGGAAGTGAATACTTTTTGTAAGCAGAGCATGCTGGTTTTGATGTGCTTTCTTCTGGGATTGAAGAGGATTCATATATGGATTTATTCTACCAGTGGAGCTTACTTTAACACTCGCCAGTGACAGGAGCTTTGTAGTCAGACTCTCTGTAGCTTTATAGGGAACGATTGATACACACATACGGGAATGTTCCGAATTTGAAAATATTATTAAGACTGATTCAAAATTCCCACATTAAAGTTTCAAATTTATCTTAAAAATATTTGTATGACATTTTAGTGGTGGTTCAAGTACTAACATGTAGATAACATAAGCGATGTACTTCATGGTGTCTATATAAGTTATCTGTGGTAGTCAGCACGGGTAATTTTTCTGTTCACTTTTGCTTGAAAACAGGGAAGGAGTAGCTGGGTTTTTTTTTTTTTGGACATTACTCATCTAATGGTTGGCTAATGAATATATGGACTCTGTTTTCAGCAAAGTGGCCATTTTTTAAAACTACTTAATTAAGCCTCCATCTGTCTGTGGTGCTGATTCAGTGTTCGGTTTTCATAATGTTATTTATGGCTTTGGATAGTCATGTCACTATGCCTGACATGGAACCCGGTTTATTTATTTTGTACTTTTACTAAGTTGGCTGTTAAAGTTTCATCCTTTTATGTTGCGTTAAGTTTCTTTTATGTTGCTTTTCTTCTGAAAGAGATTCAGACACACTTTTGAAGCATTTTGTCTTCAAAAAAGCCAGCAAAGATCACAAAAAGCTCATTTATGATTATTTATCCTTCGGAAGAATGTAGCCCTGAATGATTGTTAATTAAGTGTCTTATGCCTGTCTTATTCCTAAGTATGGCAACAGACTAACTGCGAAGGTAATGAAACGGATTAAGATGACTGATGACTGTCATTTTGCCGTCATGCTACTCTGGCTGTGTAAAACATCTCTGCATCATTATTATTCCGCTTTCCCATAGAGTTGTGTCGGTTCATGTGGACACAACAACATTTCATAACTCATCCAAGTGGCTTCTTCAGTCGCTAACTGAAGGTTTTCCCAAAAGGCTAGCGCTATTAAACTGTGAAGTTATCAGCAGTAATGGGGACACTTGAAAGTTGATGTATACCATAAACTAACACATAGGGATCAGTATTTAGGGTGTGATTCACATCCTCCACTGGAGCATAAATTTAGATGTCATCAGGATGCTGCAACTCCACTCTTGCATGTGCTGCTTTGGTTCTTGAATAAGTTGTGAAGAAGAGCAAAGATATAACACACAAAGAGCTCAATTGAAAACAAGTGTTAAAGCAGGTCTTCCCCAAGGATCAGGGCCCCCGGCCAGAGTCATGTATATAGTGAATTCTTTTACCTGTGTGTTTCCTGTGCATTAGTTAACACGCTCACTTGGAAAGCGAAATGTTGCTGGTTCAATTCTAGTTGGAGATGCAAATTTTGAAAGGCTTCTGCAGTAAAACTCTGAGCTACTGACCCCTTGTGACAAAGGAATAGACGGAATTAACTGCTTCTCCCTCTGGCTAAATGGCACAGCACAAAAGAGCTGCCTCATCACGCCGGGACACTGTTCTCTATTTACAGCTACAGTCCAGTGGCCTCTCTTCAATAATGAGTATATGCACATACTTAGCAGGAAGGATGATTCGAGCAGAGAGTGAAGGGAAGCCATTTGGGTAAAATGAAAACGGCCATCTCTGAACTGAGCAGGGACCCTAAGGGTACATCTTTCACCATCTTTACAGTGCGTGATTGCAGCCATTCCCCAGACTCTATGAATAGTACATGAATAGTACTCTTGGCCATTGCTTAATGGTTGAGACAATTTGCATATCAACAATCAGCAATGATCTTGTGTCTCATTATTCTACAATGATGCTGCTTTTGATCGTTATGCAACTGTAGAGTTTTTAAAGCGGGGAAACCTGCAGTCAGCTGAGACTGAAGAACTCAAGAACATTTGGATGAGCGATGAAACAGTTCTCCCACCAAAAACTTTGCATCTAAATGAGCTGAATTAGCTTTCTGGGGTGTTGCTTACACAGGTTACTGAGCATGCATCAAGCCATTATTCCACAGAAGACGGCATGATGCATAGCATGTAGGACTGGGTGACGTGTTGAATAGTTGTTAAGAACACGTTCATTTTCATCCTTGTTTTGTTACTTTGTCACAAAAGAGTATTTGGGGTTCTAGCAGCCGACTCACAACAGAGGACACACCCTGGACCTGGTCATCACCCATGGGCTGTCCGCCAGTGTGTCCTCTGTTGTTGACTTGGCTGTCTCTGACCACTACTGTGTTTTTTAACATCACCGGTTTTATTCAGCGGGAGACCTCAGTGCGAACTGTGAGGAGGCGCTATCTAACCTCTGAAGTGGCTGCAAATTTTACCAGGGTTTTAGACGAATGCCCCCCTGTGATTTTACCTGCACCCTGTGATTTTATTTTTAGTCATTTTAACAGCAAACTGAAGAAAAGCCTTGACTCCGTTGCTCCACTTACCACCAAAAAGATTAACGTAAAACATGCATCACCCTGGAGAAACGAAGAAGTCAAAAAATTCAAAAGAAATTGCAGGGCAGCAGAAAGGAGATGGAGGAAAAATAAAAATACAATCAACCATGAAATATTTTGCGAGCAACTTAAAATGTACAATAATACATTAAGGAATTCAAGAAATTCATACTTTGCCAAAATAATCAGTAATAACAAAAATAATCCCAAGGTCCTCTTTTCCACCATAGATCATTTATTTAACCCTGATTTTAACAGCTCCCACAGAACCCCCACAGACTCGCTCTGTGAGCAGTTTGCAGACCACTTCAGGGGAAAAATCAGCGCCATCAGATCTGATATTTTATCTTCTCGCGATATGATTTTAAACACATCTGAGGACTCGATTGTACCTGAGGAGACACTGGACAGCTTTAAGACAGCTTTGTTAATGCTGAGAACCTTAAGAAAGTTTTCTCCACAGTGAGACCCACCACATGTCTTTTAGATCCAATCCCTTCTTCACTCTTTAAAACACTTTATGGATCTTTTGAAGCTGAGCTTTTATACATGGTGAATTGCTCTCTTCAGTTGGGTGTCTTCCCTGCTGCCTTTAAAACGGCGGTGGTGAGGCCCCTTCTGAAGAAGAGCAATTTGGATTGTAATGATTTTAATAACTACAGACCTGTATCCAACTTATCATTTTTAAGGAAAATTTTAGAAAAACTTGTTTTTACTCAGATTAATGACTTTTTGAGTGATAGACAGATCCTGGAGATATTCCAGTCTGGATTTAGGGTGAACCACAGCACAGAGACTGCTCTCCTAAAGGTTTTAAATGATCTTAGATGTAACTGGGACTCCCAAAAGCTCTCAGTCCTGGTGCTACTGGATCTAAGCGCAGCCTTTGATACAGTAGACCACGCTATTCTTTTAAACAGACTGAAACACATGGTGGGCCTCTCTGGTGCTGTACACAACTGGTTCACTTCCTATCTCTCAGACAGAACTTTTATGGTGAGTATGGATACATGCTCCTCTAAGATCCATAAAATGACATGTGGTGTGCCTCAAGGGTCAGTTTTAGGCCCTGTACTTTTTAATTTGTATATGCTCCCTCTCGGCGGTGTCATCAGGAGGCATGGAGTGAACTTCCACAGTTACGCTGATGACACTCAGCTGTACATTTCCATGTCTCCTGATGACACCAGACCAATGGATGCCCTTTTTAACTGTATTTTAGATATAAGATCTTGGATGGCAGAAAACTTTTTACAGCTTAACCAGGACAAAACTGAAGTTTTAATTGTCGGTCCTGAGGCTCAGAGAGAGGTGTTATTTTTGACTCTGAGCTTGGTTTTATCCCACATATTAAAAATGTAACCAAAATTGGATTTTATCATCTAAAAAATATAGCCAGAGTCCACCCTATTCTCTCTCGGGCCAACACGGAGATGTTGATGCATGCTTTTATTACCAGTCGCATTGATTACTGTAATGCTCTGCTCTCTGGTCTTCCTAAAAAGAATATTTCAACTTTGCAACTTTTACAAAACTCTGCAGCTCGTGTGCTGACGAAGACCAGAGGGCGGGCCCACATTACACCGGTTTTAGAATCGCTGCACTGGCTCCCTGTGTGTTTCAGGATCGATTTTAAAGTTCTTTTATTGGTTTTTAAATGTCTTAATGGTCTTGGGCCTTCTTATCTCTCAGATCTGCTTTTACCATATGAACCCTCGCGGACCTTGAGGTCCTCTGGTACTGGCCTTTTGATTGTCCCTAAAGTCAGGACACATGCTCACGGAGAGGCAGCTTTTCAGTGGTATGGTCCTCGTCTGTGGAACAGCCTGCCGGAGGAGCTCAGGGCCGCAGAGAACGTACATGTTTTTAAGAACAGGCTCAAGACCCACCTTTTTAACTTGGCTTTTACTTAACGTTTATTTATTTTACGCTTATTTATTCTATCCTGTTATTCTATTGTTAATTTAGGTTTTACCTAATATTTATTGATTTTATTCTTATTCATTTTTTAATCTTCTTACTCTATTTATATTTATATTTATATTGTATCCCGTTCTTATTTATTTTATCTTTTTACCCAGTATATACTCTTATTAGGTCATATCTCCAGTGTTTCCTCAGAGGGCGCTCTCTGCACCGGGGCTGTGATCGACCATGGCTGCTGGGGCTCTGGGGGTCCTCTCAGCCTGGCTGGGGGGCTTCTTTGCCTCCCTCCTGCTGTGTGCCCAGCCTGGAGGCTGCGGTCTGTGACCGGCTTCCGGTGCAGACGGCTCCCCATGATAGTGTTTCCTCACTTGGCTCATGCGTACCCAGTCCAATTTTACTTTTTAAGTGTGCGCGCGTGTGTGTGTGTGTGTGTGTGTGTGTGTGTGTGTGTGTGGGGGGGGGGGGGGGGGGGCTGCTTTTAACCATGTAAAGCACTTTGTGCTACATTTTTTTTGTATGAAAAGTGCTTTATAAATAAAGATTGATTGATTGATTGATATTAGGTAGTTAGCAATAAAGAGCATTACTGCAAAATTTCTTTCCTTCATGCAATAAGAAATCGAGTGCAAATCTAACGTTCTGTACTGCATGTAGACAAACAAGACTACTGGTTTCATGTGCTATGCTCTCAGCACTGGTGCCATTTCTTTGGTAGCACAATGGAGCTGAACACATTTACTCTGACAGTGAAAGCAGAGGTGTCAGGTTAATTGCAGTCAGCTGTCTCCCCTCTGACAGATGAGTCTGTCTGAACGTGAAATGTATTCAGCTGTAAAGCGCTCGTCTGTTATTAATTTTAACTTGTGCATTGTGGAAAGCATAATATGGATATAGAACTTCTTATCTCCTTAGTATACAAATTTTAGCACTGAAATAAAATCCAGTTACTTGTCAATGACACCTGCCCCCCCATAACCCCCCCCCCCCCCCTACTGTTTTCACTGACACTGCAGCACTGAAGACTGGAAATGTCTAAAATAAGTTAATTGGCTAGATAATGACATGGGTTGGACTATTCATCACTCACAGATGCATAAGGATTGGACTGTAACAGAGATAAAGGATTAACTTTGTTCTCTTGCACAAACTGCTGATAACGACTAGCTTAGTGTATTCTAACTTGTGCTACTTACAGGTACATTACATTAATAACTTTTTCAAGACTAAAAATTTTTTTATTAAATTTTTTTTAAAATTTTTCAAGACTATTAAGACTTTTTCAAGAGTTGTGGTCATATTGAAAAATTGTCTATCACGTAGACTATATTCAGTGTTGGGAAGGTTACTTTTAAAATGTATTCCATTACAGAATACAGAATACATGCCCCAAAATGTATTCTGTAACGTATTCCGTTACGTTACTCAATGAGAGTAACGTATTCTAAATACTTTGGATTACTTAATATATTATCATGCTGTTTACAACTACATGAATGTACTATTGCTGTGATTTATTACTGTAACTGAAGGTCCGCGGCTCCGAACCGTAGTACGTAGTAAAGGGACCTCTGGCTAATACGGTGGGTTCTGTGTCGGGCTCGTAGCCGAAAACTAGCTTTACTTTGTTGTCTGGGTCACTTTGCTAGCGAGAGACAGAGAGAGGCGCTGAAAGGCTGCTCCAACGGAACTTATTGTTTTTGGAGGAAAACACGAACACGGTGTACAGTCGAGTCTTAATAGCTTACTTACAACTGGGCTCGTCAGGCACTCTTCTTGGCTGCAGTGGTTATTATTATATTTACATGCTTCCAGCTCCCGTTTTTGCTCGATGACAGCTCGTACTTTTCCTTTTTCTCCCTCCCTCGCTCACAGACACATAACGGGTATGGCAGTCCATTCTCCCTGCAGCACGGACTACACTGCCTATGATGCTACATTATTTAGAGCTATGCCGGTAGCATTCTGCCTATTAGCTTAGCACAACAACAACAGGCGCTCTCTCACCCAGGAAACACGCAGAGAGAGGGCGTCACCCTGTAACCATGGCAACCGTAACGCTGCCGCCTGGAACAACAGAACGTAGCTGTCAAACAAAACCCAAACAGGCCTGACCCGCCAGGGTGAAACAGGGAAGTACCGCCGTGTAATCCATTTATTTCAACAAAGTAACTGTATTCTAAATACCACCTTTTTAAACGGTAACTGTAACGGAATACAGTTACTCATATTTTGTATTTTAAATACGTAACGGCGGTACATGTATTCCGTTACTCCCCAACACTGACTATATTATGTGAACAGTGTAGACTAAGGCCTCAGTCACATTGGTCTAGAGACCAGTCGGTGACTGCCTGGGAAAAATGCCGCTAAGGAAAAATGTGTGTTCCCTGACCAGTTAGTGAGCGCGTGCAGGAGATTGCTTGTTGTTAATGGAAGATTTTCAACATGCAGCTACTTTTACACAATTACTTTACAGTTTTCTGAGATAAAAACAGAAAGAAACAAGGAAAGGAAAGAAAGCAGGAATAAAACCAATCCAAATCCTCTCTGTCTGCTTTGTGTGAGTTTTGTTATTTTTAAGTGCCCCTACTTTTACTGTTACCCCAGAATGATCGTTTTCTAAAAATATTATTTTTAATAAGCTGTGTTCCCACATTTCCAACATAATTTAGTATTTATGGAGTTTATCAGCCCCTTTAGTGTTTCTCTCTGTAAAATTCAGTTCTTGTTTTACTCTCTTAGTTGTCTCCTGTGTTTTGAGCTGTTTTAGTTCCTCCTGCGGCCGATTGTCTTGTCTAAACCTGTGTGTAGTTTGCCTTCACTGTCTCCATTTCCCTAATCACCTTGCGTGTATAAATAGTCCTGTCTTTTCCTCAATTGTTGTTGCAGTGTCTGTTATCCTGCCCACTGTGATTTTCCTCCACGTTCTCCTGAGGTCTGTTAGCTATTGTGCTTCATGGCATGGATTGTGTTTTGAGCTTTTATGGATTAGCCTAAATAAACAGCTCGTCTTTTGTTAATTTGGTCTGCCTCCTCCGCCCTGCACTTGGGTCTTAACTTCTCTATTCAACAAATCGTAGCCAGATGCAGGCTACAAAGTTCATCACTGCTGTTATTTTGTTCAATAAGTTATTTCATGCTAAGTCCTTCACTTTGCACTTGAAGCATTTCTATTTCTATCCATATTTCCTTCAGGGTCTATGTAATCTGAAGTTGAACTACCCATTTATTCACTTGTCTCCAACCAAAGCTGAGATGTATGCTAATTTTGAGCTTGAACGGTGGTTTAATTGGAATTGCTTCCCTTTACAACAACAGTGTGACGTTTCCTATATCATTTTCAGACACAGCATTCACTGGACTTTAATCAGAGTAGAAAAACATGTCAGCTCTTTGTCAACAATGTGAAGCGATGCACTAGACTGAGTGCTAACAAGCATTTTAAGTGACAATGCCCTAAAAGATGGTCTTGCGATTTTATATACAATTCAGTTTTAATCAGGTAGGACAAATATATTTAGAAAACATGCATCTCTAACACTTCACTGAAATCAGAAATACTAATGAAAATGTTATGGTGATGCTAAAAAAGTTCATCTACAGCTCACTGAACACTGAGTCACTTTGCACTGCATTTCTGCACAATTCATTCTGTTGATTTGTCAACTTTGCGAAACATTCTAAACTCAAATGTATACAGACATTCACAGCTCTAGGCTAATCAATAACCAAAGCTAAAACCGAAAAAACCTAAGTCTCTGTCTTTTTCTGTCATCTTCAGGGTGTTGGTACGGACCCCCACAGTGCCTTGGCTCTGCCCTCTGACTCCAAGTGGCACAAAGAAAAAGCAGAGGATCCCCCGTTCCAGTTCCTGGACTCTGATGATATGACCATCAGCATAGGTAGAGCTGGACATCTCTCAGGCAAGCCTCCCTTCATATACCCACATCAGATGTTTTTTGGGCTGCAGTCTTTGTAGCTGCAACCTTTGTAGTCTCTTTTTTTTCAAATGCATGATTTTGTTGCAAAAGAGGTTCAGGCATTAGAAAGCAAAACTGAGGAAAAACGACTGCATTTGGTTGGCTGTCTGAAACCTCACCTGGCGCTTCTATGATGGCTCTCTTTTTGTTGTCCTGTTTTTTTCTGTTTCTCTTTTTCTACCTGCCTTATCTCACCACCTGTAATCCTCACTGGCTGCTCTTGTGACTTTGAATGGTGTTTTCATCTTGACAGCTCTTGGGAAATTATCCTTGGCTGCAACACTAAACCTTCCTTTAAGCAATCATCTTTCCGAATGCTATTCCCTTATAACGTAATGTCCTACATGCTAATTGTAAATTGTCACACTTGTCTGAATCGGTTTATAATGGGTAGGTTGTTCTGTAATTAACATAAATTATATTTTCCAACGTGCAAGACAGAAACAAGTCTAATTTTGTACTGTTTTGCAGAAAACATGAGTAAGAAACATTTTCTAACATATCAAAGTAATATTATAGCAACTGAGCAGTGACACCCCACATATACAACTGCCTAACGAAGGCAGAAAATTAATGAGAAAATAAATGCAGCAAAAACAGAACATAAAATACTAAACATAAATGCTGGCTCACTTGGATGAAAATAGACTTTCAATTTAAAGATGATTGCACAGGTTGTCTGGTGGAGGCACCCTGGTTGTGGCTGGATTCTCAATTAAGGTGGTTAATGTGAATGTCTGTGTATTTAGATAGCTAAATACACAATATATTTAGATATACTGGCTTTGTATAACATTTGTTACATGTACTTACCTATAAGTTCTTACTAGGATAATACAACAATACTCACAGTGCTGTGCCGACTGTGCTCAGAGCAGCTGGTTTGTTGCGTTTGTGGCGCGCTAAACATGCGTCTTGCCTTCAGGGAAACTCCATTGGTACTATTTTTGGTAATGGTAATAGTTTCGATAAATTCGCTTTTCATTCACATGTTGTGTTCTGTTTATTCCTGCATTGAAAAGCTGTTAACTGTCGCTCTGCGTTCTTATGAATTCCAAGCACAGCAGGGGCTCTGCTGAATCATACACATTGTTGATTTCGAACCAGACTACCAGAGCAAATGGTGAAAATGAAATGGAGAGTCATGCTGCTAATTATAAGCCTTATGTTGTTATTTTTCTTTGGTGTCACAATGAACCCAATTAAGAAATAAATCTTTATCAGCACTAATTGTCAAGACCGTACCTCATGAAAAGTAATGGTCAGGTACAGCAAGGAAGAAAACAAGGACTTTTTAAAAATCTTAATTATACCCAAAGTGTTGATGCTGCATTTCATTGACTTTTTAAGAGGTATTGAGTGCACAACCTCCTGTCATTTATCATAGATCACCTACAAAGGTTTTGTTTGTTTTTTAAATCATGAATTACTTGTACCCTTAAAAAAATATTGTTTGTTTTCAGCATACAGTCAAACCAGCATAGAGACAGCCTGAAAAGCAGGGTCTCTCTGCTTGAGTTTAGTCAGATTTTGATTGACAGCTTTTTTGCCAGCTCAAACAACCCAAATCAAATGGGAAAAAACAGCAGAGTTTGATTGAACTGGTCCAAAACGTCTCGATATCCTGAGTATGAGTATAGGAAACAGAAAAATACCTTCCTTCCATGCAATATAATGTGACCCAAAGGGCCTGACTCATTAATATGTAAAGTTTTTATTTATTTATAAGATTAAAAAAGAAATTCTGAAATAGGCAAAGTTACATTAACATAAGAATTCAACAACTTGTCAGATAAAGATAAAAATACGTATCTAATGAGGGAGGTCTGGCAGATAATGCCAATTTTAAATTACTCAGGATGATTATTTAAAGCTGGGTTCTTCTTCTTCCAGCCCCTCTCTGACACTCATCTAATAAGGGTTGAATCTGAAAAAGAAAACACAAATCTGGGATTTTCTTAGGGTAGCACAAACTTAACACCTCATTTTAATTGCATGCCAGCAAAACTAGCAGATTAATTAACAAGACAACAAAAATGGCAGTGCCAAAAGGCGTTGATTAAACACAAAACATTATTTCAAACTCTGAGACAGTTTTTATGGAATATTAAGTTGTGGCAGTAACCTGCATGTGCTGGCTTTAGTGCTATAGTCTTGTAAAATACAAAGCAGCGTACGCTTTTTTTTAGAGCACATATTTTGACCTGTGACTGCACCAGAACTATAGGTACTAAAATATAACAAGTGCCACCTCAGTGGGTCACTATTAGCATTGGCTGGTCTTTGAAAATTGAACAGTGCAGCCTGTATTCTTATTAATTACTACACTGTCTTCCCTGCTGACATAAAACTTTGGGAAGTTTGTTCTTGCTACCAGGAACAGTTTGACTTCAACCTGGATGTTGCTGAGCGATTGCAAAGTGCTTGGAAGATGGAGTTATTTTTTGAATTCATTCATTTGCGTATGCTCCTGTGAGTCACTTTCTGACTCACTCACTCCTCTTTATTTCCGTCATTGTCACAGTGACCTCCGTGTTATTCAGTTGATGGTTTTTTAATAAAAAGGCATTTCTATACAGTGTAAAACATGTTTAATTTTCACTGTTGTAAGGACAGCACCTAAATGGGTGCTAAAGGTGTTAAGAGACAAAAAGTGACAAAAATGATAAAACACTCAAAACTGACAGTGAATCCCTGCTTTAGTCGCCAAGTCCACCAAATGAGTAAATATATATTTCAAGCTACCTTCGGTGTGGCTTATGGATCAGTTAGTCTCCCTCGTGGCTTGCCTGAGGGCACTGAAGTCAGTCAGCCAATACAGTAAACAGAAAGACCAGCCCCCATAGGGATCAAAAGTGCTCTAAGTCACTGCAGGCTCGACGTGCTATTCAGGATGGAACATAGCTAGTCTGCAGTAGAGAATTACAATTTCTTCGTATTTTGCTTCCAGGGACACAGACTTGTGTTAGTGAGCAGCAGGCTTTCTTTTGACAGTGACTGCACTTTTTCCCACAGATTTCCCATGAATTGTTGAACATTTGCAAAGGTTTTTTTAAACACTGACCTTTGAATTATTTAAGCATTGAAAACAGGCATCTTACTCAATCAGGTTTAAATTATATCTTTCGGAGTTTGTTACTGCCATTCTATTTTCAAAAATACCAATTATAACACAGTTTGACAGGCATAAAATAGTTCTTTTACACCAACAAGGTATTCTTAAAGAGCTATTTGCTAAAACTTGGCATATCGCAGCATGGCGTCCACTGTGTACTTAAAATATGGAAGAAGTGGTGGAGGACAAAATATAAATATCATGCCTAAAAAATTACAGAGGGTGAACTGTATATGAAAAGAAGAGAAAATCTAGCAGCGACCTGACACAGGACCTGAAAGATGCATCAGGCCCTTCTGTTGATCCATCTGCTGTCTGAAACATCATCAGATATGGTCTCATTCAGTGGAAGATGGCTGTCAAGAAGCTATTTTTAAGGAAGAATGACAGGGAGGAAAGGTAGAAGTGTGTTACATTACACAAGAACTAGACTGAGAATCAGTGTCAACAGGTTTGATGGAGGGATCAGGGCTGCAGCTAAAGATTTTGGTTGTCGACTAAACTGCCAATTTTTCTTCAAGTAGTCGATTAGTCTACGATTATTTCAATAACTCTGATCGTTGCTTCCTATGTGCAAACCTCCTGTTATAGGCTCCAGTAGTTCATTTGCTCAAGTCTGTGAATATCATCCTGTCTCACCCCACAACAAATTAAATTCATTAAAACTAGGAGACAGTGTAGCTATTCCTGTTTAACGGCTAACTATCACATTTCACAAATGGTGCTCGCTTAGTAAGCATCATCCTGAGAAGTTTCCGACAGGTAAGCCAACATAGACATTACTGTACAAACATTACCAAAAACAAGGTATCAACACGGCGCACTAACTTAACTCTCTAAAACTGACCCACGCTGAGGTGACGTCACAGCTCCAGGGATCCAGAGTTTTACATTTTTATCATGGAAGGAAATCTCTGCTTTTGCACAGCCTGCATTTAACTTTGTTTGTTTTCTTTGAAATGCTTTCACATTTTTTAAAATTTCCGTTCCCATTTTCTTCCGTCCTCCTGTTTTGCTGTTCGTGCTACGTTCTTCTTTGTTAGCACTGAGTGCAGTCTCAGCAGATGATACAGATAACAGAAAAGTACCATTACATTTTTATCCACCGTACAATACCACCTGGAAAACATCTGTCATATTGATATTGATCCCAAGTACACTGCCAAAAAAGAATTCCTGGAAAAACACACAATGGGACACTGTTTGGCTACGTCCACACGTACCCGGGTATTTTTGAAAACGCAGATTTTTCTATGCGTTTGCACCTTTCGTCCACACGTAAACGGTGCTTTTGGTCACTGAAAACTGAGATTTTTAAAAACTCCGGCCAGGGTGGATATTTTTAAAAACTCAGTTTTTGCATTTACGTGTGGACGAGAAAAACGGAGAAAACGCAGAAAACGCAGCGTCAAAGGTGTGCGCATTTTTTGACGTCACACTGTGCGCCACATTATTGTTTCGGTGAAATTAATTTCTACAATACTGTTACTGTTAATTGTACTCTCTGCAGTGTTTAAATGCTTACATATACACACACAGTTACTGTCCCTCCACACATACGACTCAGTTCTGCTTCTATGCCCCAGCTTTGTTTACTTTTTCCCACCGAGGCTTCTAGACTTCTGATTGGCCAACATTTCTGCACGGTTAGGAATATATCCCACCTGTTGCTTTGGCATGTTTCTAGCAGCGTTTTCCTTCATTTCTGCCTTTACGTGTGGACGGGATTATTTTTTAAAACGGAAAATCTCCGTTTTCAAAAATACCCGTGTACGTGTGGACATAGCCTCAGTCATGGATCGACGTCCCCAACACCATAACAAAGATGCTTCAAAGATCATGATGAAAAAGACAAAAAAAAAACAAAAAAAAACTGCCAGCATCCAAAGAAAAGCTTTGAAATGAAGTCTGTAGAATTATCTCTGAAATAAATTACATAAAGCTTGCCTAAGAGAGTTCAGGCTGTGTTGAAGAATAGCAGTCATCCTGCCAAATGGTGCTTTTCAAGTTCTTTAGTATGTTTTTGCCTTGAACACTATGCTTTGGGTGTTTCAATAAATTGCTGTACTTATTTCCCATTTTTTTAGCAAAATATAAAGAAGCTGCAGGATTGCCCAGTACTAGTATTTCACAACAGATCAAAAGAGTAACCATGTTTTAGTCACAGCACAGCAGCATTAATATCAGAATCCCTGTCTTCCTGCACAGTACAACAGCTGCAGAGGTGAAGATGATTGTAGCCTCTGGGCTCCTGGTGTCATTATAGGTTCAAATCTAAAGGCTCTCTTTTCATTCAAGGCCGCTGAGTCGTCTTTAATACTGCCTGTGATATTAACCTTAATCTGGGCTTCACCTTAATGAGGTTAGGAGCAGAGGAAGGTGTAAATGCTGTAGATATCAGCAAATGCTTCTGCAAGCAAGCTGTACAAAAGATGATTGACAGCTTTTTTCTTTTATACTTTGGACACCGCTCAAGGTTAGATGTCTAGAGTAATAGTGGGTTCAACTCCAAAAAACTTTCAAAGACATGTAGGATGCCCGGTTGTAAAGATTTTTGAAAGGTTCCAGTTCAGGTCTATTGAAAGATTGACCATGTCAGGCTTTGCTTTTATTTATGATCCTTTTACAGACAAAAGCTATTGATAAATTTCTTTAGGTTCATGTGTACAAACTCATGTTTAAGCTATGATCAATATTGTATTTTAGCATTACATGCATCCTCTCAATCAATGCTTCCTTTATCTTTCAGTGTCCTTTGGTGATCTGATGATTGGTGTTTGGGCTCTCTTTTTTGGGGACCTCTTTTTTTAATTTCTTGACTAATTTATAGATATTTCCTCTTGGTTTGGGCTTTATCTTTATTTGAAATCTTACCTTTTGACTTTTTGGAAGCAGTTGTTGTTGTCCTTTTAGTCATCACAGAAGATGAACAAACCAAAAGCTCATTCCAGTCCTTTAGATGTGTGGTATATGAATGTGGAAGGTATGCATTACATTTTTTTCTTTATTCTAATCTCCCAAGCAGGTTGATAGCTGCTTGGAAGTATAATTATGCTTCATTTCCATTGCTGAGATGGGCATCTGTTCAGAGGTGGGAATTAATCTTCTATTTTTAGAGAAGAACAATTAAGCACAACACCAGACCAGACATTTAAATTTGCATTTCAAAAACATGCTAATTATTCCTAAAGAGTAGCATAGCCACATGATTCATGTATTTGAAGTATTGTCTTTGCTAGAAGTGACTTCTGGTATTTATTTTCTGTATGACTTCATAAGTTTCTTACATCGTTCTTTTCAGGATTGGTTGAGTTGATTGAGTTATGTTTTCATTCATACACAGCTCCCTAAAATACCACCACATTACTTCAGTGAGGCTGAGGTCTGGATTCAGCCATTATTTATAGATTTGCTGCTGTTCTTGGGGATCACCGTCTTCTTGCATGACCCAGTTTCAGCAACCTTTAGCTGCTGGACAGATGTCCCCACATTTGAGTCCACAATATTTTTATCAACAGAGAAGTTCATCATCAACTCAATGACTTTGAGGTGCTCTGGACCGGTGGCTGCAAAACTAGCCCAAATCAGCCACACCACTATTGCTTGTGCTTGGTTTGTGCTAATATGGTGCTGTGCATTATGGTCAATCATTTCTCATATGTCCAGAGGACATTGTTCCAGAAGTCTTGTGGTTTGCTCAAATGCAGCTTTTAAATTTTAGCCATGCTGCAGTAATCTTTTTAGAGAGCCTATCTTCTGGAAACCCTTCCGTACAAGCCTTCCGTGTCGGTCTTGTTCTAATGGTGCTGTTACAAACTTTAACATTTAGGCCTCTTGACCTCGAAGTGAATTTGCTGGGACATCCACTTCTGAGAAGATTGTGGCATTGTATTACCACACATCTGAATACTCCAGACCAGAGGTGGTCCTGTAGTCATACTTGCTGATGAGTTAATCAAATAGCAGCATCTGTCTGCTACCTTTTTAATTCCCACAGACGCAGCAAGGATTTATTGCAAATGGTCTGCAAGGTGAAAACTTTCTTTTTCACATAACTGTGGGCATCTGCCAATATCAGTCTATTGGTAGTCTTGTCAACAAAGATCTTATTTATAGCTGATAATAGCTCATTTTTTCAAAAACTCTGTTGTGCCACATAAATTTTGCATTGGTTCATCGTATGACAAAGGGCTGAATGAATCAAGACCTTCCGTGAATTCAACCTTGTCAAAATTCAAAGACCATACCTAAAGTTTGCAGTCTCCCCTTGGAGATTATCTTCTCATGCAACTTTCTTAGGAATCCTCTTCTGCCAAGGAGAGCAAAGATCAATTTCTGTTTCAAACTGAGCCAGCCTTCATGTCAGAGCACATCACTGGGGATGAGAGCTGGGTCTCCAGCTACAACATAGTTGATAAGCAGGAGTTCAGTCAGTTATTCCACAATTTTTAACCCCAGAGAAGTGCAGCCAGGAGCATGTTTACCATTTTCTCCAGAATCACAGGTTTGTGCAATATAATTTCATTGCCCAGTACAGTACAGTTACACTGTAACAATGTCAGGCATATGAAGGAGAATGTTCAATCAAAACAGCCTGGCTTTGCTGTCAAATGTTATGGTCATAAAAATCAAAACAACATCGTTGCTCACCACCTACTATTTTGCTAAACAATGAACATTTTACGAGACAATGAACATTGTGAACACTCGTAGAATGCGTAAAATTATTTTAGGCATTGCTATCATTCCACAATATCAGTATGCAAACAGGCTACAGAGCACTGCTGCAATGCCAGAAATCCCAGAGATGAGATAAAGGGTAAACAGTAAACCTGCGGTATAAATAATGACTGGATTAATTAAGGAAGTAGATGCAAATGTGCAGAGACACGGAGAATATCAACTGATTAATGGTTGGGAGTGGCTGACGTGACAGAAGATTTAGTGAATGGAATAAAACAAGGCAAAGAAGAATGAATGAACGTGTAAAGCATAGCAGAATGCGGCACATTTTGTTGTTGGTGTAGTTTGATTCAGTATTGTAAATCACTTGGATTAGAAACTGAATCGTTGACCATCTCTCTAAGGCTTTTAAATTATGTTTGAGATATCATTGTTTAATGTGTGTAGTGGTTTACAAGTTTGTATAATAAAGGAAGGGAGTATGTGGTATGAATAGTATTGTAATGTGAGTGCAAAAGAGCTAGTGGTGCTGGAGATGCTGAGTCAGTCAACTTTTTAATAGTTCCACTATAGTTGATGTTGAGTTTGTCTAAATATTTAGTTCTTGAGCCAAGACAACTTAAAGAGAGAAAGTTTGGCCATTTGGCGTAATAGCAGCTTTGCATTATTCAATATTTCAGGGTGTTTACACCTGCAGTGTTTAGTCTATTCTGTTTAAACTGCAGTTCGCACTGAGGTGTTGACCAAAACAACCACACCAAGACCCTTTGGAGGAGATGGTCTCAGTCTGGTTCTGCATACTTCAGAGCACTTTGTTTATGGTCTAAACATGATCCGACCCAGCTACCAGGTGTATGCAGCTTGTTTGAGGTAAATGCCTTCCGATATGCAGGCTTTGCGTTCTGGGATGCAGCAGAGGGTACCATAGGTGTGCAGAGTACACAAACTACTAGTAGAAGTTAGGTATCTATCTCTAGCCACTTCCTCCAGCTAATCCCAGGGAACGTAGAGGCATTCCCAGGCCAGCCAAGAAACATAATCTGTCCAGTCTACACTTGATCTACCTCAGGGATTCCTTTCTGTAGGACGTGCTATAAACTCACTGTCAAGAGATATATTCTAAAACACTTCTTCAGCAGAGAATCAGAGAGGAGAAACACACAGATTTTCTTGCTAGCAAGGGCAGTCTCCTGAGCTCACACACCAAGAGTGAGGCTCCAAGATTCGCAAATGAGAGACTGCCCCAGTCTTTATTTATACTTCAGTGTGTGTGTGTGTGTGTGTGTGTGTCAGAGTGTGACCCCATAAACGACTTCCCTTGACCTGCTGGTCTGGAAAGTCCAACAGTTCATCTAAACAAAAGACACTTAGACTAAAACAGATATAACTACGTTAATCCTACCGTAAAACAATAAAACAAGGTACGACCTTTTCCCATGCTCCTAGGATGTGGGGGTGAACGCCAGAACACCCTGGAATGTTACAGACTTCCTAGGATGAGACATTCCTTCAATATGCCACCAACTATATACTTCTAAACACAAGTGATTACATGCAGTATTCTACCATATGCAAACTTATATCATTAACCCTTTAAAACCGGTTGGAGCGGGCACGCTCTGTTTTGCGTAACTATTTTTAAATCCCGGTAGCTCTACAACCATGTGAGCTAGCGCAATAATTTTTTTTGCATATGAAACCTGAGGAGTTGTACTTACATCTTATGCCATCAGCTTGTCCTCGGTCACAGTTTCCTTCCACATATAGCTTTGCAAAAACTGCATAAAAAGCACTTGCAGCAACAAAAACATAATATTCCAGAAACATGCTTTGCCGATCCGATCAGCTGTTCATAACACTTCCTACATTGGATTAGAACTCAGCGCGAACTATCGCATGTCCGCCATGACCTGCCCGAAACCGGAAGTGACGTCATTTTCGCGGAAATGTAGTTATTTATGGTCCGGGCCTCAATGAGCCTATACTGGTGTTTTTAAAAGTTATGTTTGACTTTATGACTTTCTGTGTTGTTTCTGGGATGCTTAGGACTCATATTGCACTCCTGGAAATAGTTTATTTTGATGCATATGCTGCTTTTTTGCAAATTTGCACTATGATATTTTTTTTCGTTTTTCCTGCAGTGTATAAAAATTGGTGTATTTCAAAAATAAAACTATGAAGACACTCAGAAACTATTTTGTGCAACTTTTTTGTATTTACAGTTTTGAGGGATAAGCCTCTTAAATTTCTCTAACTAGAAATATATGTTAAAAAAACAAAAACGATTTTCAATTTTTTTGTAGTTTATTGCACTTTTTTGCAATTTATGTAATCACTATGCACTTAATTCATACATATTATTAAAATCTAGGCTGTAATGGTTGTATTGATGTATAGCAACTTCAAATGCTCCCAAAAATGTCTCTACAGCATGTAAAAATATAATATCAGCTCTGGCGGACTTGGTTCTATGGTAGGTCTTAAAGGGTTAAAAGATTATACTGACTACTAAGTACAATTTTCCATTGACATTCGCTCCTGTTGTCAGTATAACTTTAAGTAAGATATCAGTATGTAACACCTTGTTGTACATTTTATGTCACATCGTCATTAGTCACACAAAGTCTTCATGTTCCAACAGGTCGGAGTCATTATCATCACTTGTCACGGCTATATATGCAGCAACAGTGGAAAATATTATGCGGTTAATCAAGAGTTTTAAACATGGCAGTATACATGTTACAAAGACACAGAATAAAAGTAAAAATATCCCAACTCCGATGAGTAGTCTTTTTAGCACCTGTAACCAGGAGCCAGTGTAAAGCCAAGAAAACCAGTCACTTGTATCACTTACATAGTCCTGATTTTGGGCCTGCTGGATTTGTCTCAAAGCATTCAGGGCATCAGTCATGTTTGATGAATGTACATCGTCTTTATGTAAGTGCAGCATGTGTTGTTGAAGAGGACACAAAGTCCCCCTTTCTCTGCTAGTATCATGGAGTAGTTCTTCCCTGGAAGTTGGTCCAGGAACACATATAGTGTGGGGTGTGTTGACGTGCTGGGCATATGAGAACAGACATAATAGTCTGTATTTGCCGATTCTGTCTTTGTCCTGTAAAGGTGAGCGTCGTAGTCAAGGTAACCAGGAGGGTCCACCTTCCCATGGCTACGTACAGGTCCGTCACACCCTACTACTTGGTTACTCTAGAGTTGGCCAATGGCTGGAGGTTGAAGTGCGAGCAATTCCCTATGGGCACCCAATCAGCACTTCCCCCTCGCCACTGAAGCAACCAAGTGAGGGTGAAACTTTCCTCTACTAGTTTATTTCTGTGGAGGAAGTGGAATCCTCTGGGACCTCAACCTTTTTGCAGTGGCTCTGATGTATCCAGGAGGGTCTCTCCGCTATTTTGCAGGCAGTTGGAGTGGTCAGAAGCACTTGAAATGGCCTCTATCAACCCCCATCACCTCACTTTAGGCCTTCGTCCTGCGATAGGAATACTTATGACTCTTCTACTGTCCATCCTCTGCAGAAAAACCCCTCTGTGGAAAGGGTGCTGGGTCCAGTTATCTTACTGCTGTTATGATCCCAGCAGTCTTCAGAGTGTCATCATATGCACAGTACAGTGACACAGCATTAGGTGATGTTCATAGGAAACTGCTGTCATCACCACCATAGCTTCTGGTTCATGTGCTTTTCACAGAACCATGATGTCATCCTCGAACTCCCTCTGCGTTGTCGATGCAAGCTCCATCGACAACGCAGAGGGAGTTCGAGGATGACATCATGACATCACGCTCCCCTCATCCTTCAGGTGCCCGTCTGTTGTCCACAATTTCCTCCGTTGGCCTCTGGAAATCCCCCTTGGCACAGCTCTCATTCCAACGCAGTTTCGTGGTCCTTGCTGTGGCTCCAAAGTCTAATCTCATGATGGGCCCCAACCAGCTCGACCTTTGACCTCAACCACTGCCTGGGCTGTCAGCTATGCCTGGAATGGTTCTTGCTTCTCACTGGGCCTCTGAAGATTTCTCAGGAGATCCCTTTCAGCAATACTTTGACTGCTGCACCTGTATTTCCTTGCTAGGAGGAAAAACTTCTATTTGGAGAGCATGTCAACAATCATCAAACCACATTCTTTAGTTCAGTGAACTTCACTTATAGGCCATCAAAGCCTCATCTGAACATGGATGCACCACTTGCATAGGCTTAATACCCGTTGAATGAACTGTTAATCACACAAATCGCTGCAAAAATCATATAAAACATAGTTTAATGTTAATTCATTGTTTCATGTTAATCCTGGACCCCTCCTCTTGACGCATGGACACTCCCATGAGTCAACTCATCAAAACCAGATTCCTGTCTTAAAGAAAAAGGTTAGCTAGATCACGTCCCAGGCAACATCAGGACGTCTCCTCCTCTGGAGCAGCACCACCCTGGACCTATAATCCTGCAATAAAAGATGTTAGTGTGATTTGCATATTAAGTTTGCTTAAAAACTGGCTCTGACAGGAGCCTGCATACACACCATCATGGCCTGAAAAACAAGATCTGGAAGTGAAATCAAACTTCACACTTGTAAACAATTGTATCATAAGAGTGATAAAGCATTCTTAGAAAAACAAACATTAGCAACACACATTGACCATCCCGGTGGAGAAACCGTCCTTACCCTCCTTCTATTCGGTGGAGAAACCTCTTTAAACCTCCTTCGGTCGTTTTATATACCAAAATAGTGTTTCTCACCCTCTGACGTCTCACTGGTGGTTCGGATCATCAGGCTAAATCCCACCGCCGTGGACCAGACTAAAAACACCGGCCCAGACCCGAATTCACGTCCTGGGGCTCTCTCCTTGTCTAAGAGGGCTGTCGACAGGCTTCGGTGCTGGCTTCCCACGGCATCAGGAATCAGTGCTGGATCTTGGAACAGAGTCACAGATAACAGTTCTGATGTTTTCTGATCCGGCTACGAAGGACCAAATAATGTCAAGAGATATATTCTAAAACACTTCTTCAGCAGAGAATCAGAGAAGAGAAACACACAGATTTTCTTGCTAGCAAGGGCAGCCTCTTGAGCTCACACTCCAAGAGTGAGGCTCCAAGATTCGCAAATGAGAGACTGCCCCGGTCTTTATTTATACTTCAGTGTGTGTGTGTGTGTGTGTGTGTGTGTGTGTGTGTGTCAGAGTGTGACCCCATAAACGACTTCCCTTGACCTGCTGGTCTGGAAAGTCCAACAGTTCATCTAAACAAAAGACACTTAGACTAAAACAGATATAACTACGTTAATCCTACCGTAAAACAATAAAACAAGGTACGACCTTTTCCCATGCTCCTAGGATGTGGGGGTGAACGCCAGAACACCCTGGAATGTTACAGACTTCCTAGGATGAGACATTCCTTCAATATGCCACCAACTATATACTTCTAAACACAAGTGATTACATGCAATATTCTACCATATGCAAACTTATATCATTAAAAGATTATACTGACTACTAAGTACAATTTTCCATTGACACTCACCCAGTAGACATTCCAATTCAGATGCCAAAACCATCTCAATGGCCTCCTTTTGATGTGGAGGACGAGTGGCTCTTGAATGGATGAAGTCTTCATTGCATTTCTTAGGGAGTGGCCAGCCACCCTTCAGAGAAAGCTAATTGAAAGGATCTTGTTCTTTGGGTCACTATTCCAAGCTCAAAGGGTAGGGTAGGGATGTAGATCGGCTGATAAATCAGCAGCTCTGCTTTTATGCTCAGCTTTTTCTTCACAGCGATAGACCAGCACAGTGTTCACATCAACTAATCATCAACTAAATCAGTGGTTCCCAGACGTTTTTTGCTAGGGCCCCCGTTGTTTTTCAAGAAAAGTCCCTCCATTTAGAAAGGCAGAGGTGTCACCGTGTAATTATTTTACGTGCAGTTGGTTTTTTTCCTGTGTAATAATATTCAACATTGCTATCAATACATTTTTCAATTCCTCTGCAAAATGGGTTCAAAAACATAAACAACTGTGGGATACTGTTTGTCCGTAATTTGAACCAGGGGAACAAATTGTGGCAGGATCAGCCTGATTTTATTTGTATCCCGCTGTAACTTTATTATATAAAGAGCTAACATCTCCAAAATGTCAGGAGTAGTTAGTGAACAACTGTTCGTCCTTGATTTGGAGAGACCAGTGCATGCTCCCGACACAGGGAAAACCAATTCTGCAGGGGAGACCTACCTTGGCACTTGTGCAGGTGAAGCCAAAGGGAAGATATGCTTCACAATATTTTCTAGTCTTTGGCTTGGAAGGAAGTTGGTTTGGAAACATATTTGGCGATGCTTCATCTCCTGCTTTGCGTTTGTGTGGGAGCCCCGTCAAAAACCTGTCCATTATGCTAGCAGTATCTTTCTTTTCAACGTTTTTCCCCAAGGAGTAAAACCTCCATCCATGCTGGATACAACATTTATCATCTCGAAAAATATGAAGAGATTGATGACATTTATTGTGTAATTAGTGTTCAATAAAAGTGCAGTGCAGAAGCAAGACATTGGCTTGCTTACTAATTCTTTTGATAAACAGAAGTGAATGATGGTGTCCTTACTTTAGTATACTTAAGGTAGAACAGTGTTGTCTAAAATGTAGTTGACACAGTTGATACATTTGATACATCACACAAAAATCTGTGACAATAGCACAGGAAAGAAACTGATGGCAGTTGGATTCATCGAGCTATTTGAAATATTCATACCAACGCCACACCTGTGGCCATGAATACCTAATCGTTGGTACAATTTGGATTGATCGTGTTTTGTTTCTTGGTTAAAACAGAATGAGCCAATCTTTCGCTCTACTAGCTTTAGTACAGTGTTTCTCAACCTTTTTTGAGTCGCGGCACATTTTCTAGATTAAAAATATCCTGTGGCACACCACCAACCAAACTTGCTTCTAAATGACACATTGTAGCCTAATACAGTACATGTAATGGCAAGTTAGTCTCTCAGTGTGAAACCTGGGCCTGTCTAGATGAACAGAAAGATGATATTCTGGCAGGAATTGAAGAAAGGCATACAGGCGTTTAAGCTTGCTTGGGACCATGGCACTGTTTGAGAGCTTTTCTCCACACACCAAACATAACAGAGTCGGTGCAGTCCGATCTCCAGTGAAAGTAAATCCAAACGAAAGATAACTTTCACTGTATTGCCTCGAGCTCACCGTTTTCGCTTTCTTTTGACTACCGCTCATACTCGGCTCTTCTGGATTAGAATTTCGTTCAGGGCACAGTTCGTAGTCCGTAGTTTTTCTTTTCAAATATTTAACCACCTTTGTTGTTCGTCTTGCAGCTGCCATGTACCGCGCGCATCACTAACTGTGTCTTAACTTAACAAGGTGATATTGCGCTACCCACTGCCACCCACTGACATAAAAGAGTAATTACTCTACCAGTCACTACAGTGAAAGCACAGATGCCCAACAATGATTTTATTACTTGTAGTAATTATTAAATTGTATTTTTGGACCAATGAATTAAAATTAAATGGTTGGGAAACACTGCTTTAGTAGATGCATTTCTCCAACTGCACAAGTCCTGAAACATGTTTAATAGATCAGTTCTCTGCCTCCTGCTCCTCTCCAGGCATTTGAAGTGGCAAAAAGCCCTTGGTAAGCATGTTTCAATTCAAAGATGCATGTATTCACACATACACATTCATGCTTAATGCATAGCATCCTAAATAATTCAGTTGAGATTGGGAGGAATCAAAGTGTGCCTCTATTTTTGTAGTGGCTCAGTTTAAATTTTTAGATTTACTTTGAAATGACAAATGGGATTACGTGTGAATTCTTCAGAGCACAGTATGCTGCAGGTTCCAGAATGGTATAGTTGTAGTTGTCAGGAATTGATGTCTTTCCTTTAAAAAAAATCGTGTTTCATTAAATACAGACCTTAGGTTATGTTATTTGTAGCTTTTGCCCAATCTCTTATAATGAGGGGGCAGTGATGCCATAGTTATGATCAAAGGCAAATCTTAATGCATACTGCAGCCGTATCATACACCTGTACATTACATTAAGTCACTGCTTAAGATGCAGTACCCTTTACTGAATTCTCATGAATAAAAAAAGAAAATCCTGTCTGACCTTGTGTCTCTAATTGTTATGATAAGGCTTTTTTAAAGAACTTATTAGTCAGCCATAATGAAATGCTCAACAAAGCAGATTTTAAGATAAGAGACAGAGTTAAAACACATTTCTAAACATTTATAATTGAAAACAGACCAAAATAAATCTATAAATAAGGGTTTTAAGAAAACCTTATGACAAAAGTGATTTATCTTTCATCAGAAGAAACTTCAGAGAAGTTTCAATGTTTGACTTTAATTCATTGCATAATAAGTGTCTCTGACAGAAAAAGATCAATAATCTGTTATTTGTTTTTAGTGTGGGACACTAATATCAGAGTTGACATCAATCTGATTGTATTGGTACCTAACTAGTACTAAAGAAGTAAAAAGTACTTAAGATGCAGTTGAATATAATTGCATGACAATTGGAGTCTCTCAGACAGTATGTAGATATGGGCCATTTCTTGTTCTGATGGCTCAAGGATATAACCATTATATTTGTGGCACTTTGGCAAAATGCAGTACTGTTATGACTCTAAAATGGTCCATGCGGTAAACGGTGCATATGGACCACATATGACAAAAAGCATGAATGGCATTTTTAGCAAAGCTTGGGCAAAGTCAATAACAGTTAAGTTGAGAATAAACTTAGAAGGTTTGGATTTACATCCAACATATGTAGGCCAGTCTTCTTAAACTTTATCCAAGCAACTTTTAGCAAAGATTAGGTAAACCGACTGCTGGTTATTCTGCGTTTGAACCTTAAGTGGCATACAAATGACTTAGCAATTATGGCCCAAGCATTGTTGAGCAGCCCTGGACCAGTTTTTTTCTTTGAGTACAGATGTTAAAGACTAAACTAACTGTGCTAGATCTGTGTTTGAAGTGTACCAAGAAAATATCCCCAAATGATTACACCACTGCCTGAATCACTGATATGAGGTGAGACACACTTTCAAGTTGTTTACTCTACCTCCTGAATGTTGCAGAAGAAATTGAGATATTGTCCAATTTTGGAATTGCAGCCTTAGTTTCCTATTCTTAGCTGACATAGGTGATACCTGGTGTGGTCGTCTGCTGTTGGAACCTATCAGGATTGGATGATCTCTGCATTCATTGGATGATTTTCTGCATCCCATGGTTCTTGAGTTACTGTTGCCTTCAGCTCAAAACAGTCTGTCTCTCACCTCTATAGCATCACTGAGGCATTTTCACCTAGAGAACTGTTGCTTAATGGATAGTTTTTCCTTGTTGGATCTTTCCCTTTAAACCCTAGAGATGGTGGTGCTCCATCTCATCCAAGACAGTCAGCAGTTTCTGAAATTAATTTAAATCACCTTTCTTCCATATTCAGATGCTTGGTTTGAACTTCAGCAGATTGTCTTAACTGTACCTATTTGTCTAAAGGCACTGAATTACTGCCAAGAGAACAGGTGTACCTAATAAAGTGAGTGCACATTATGTTCTGTTACACCAATTGCATGTTAGCCAGTGTTTAGTGATCCAGTTTTCAATACTGTGGAACCATTTTCTGTTATAATGTATCTAAATGTATGAAACTCCGTAGATTATCCTGTAGGTGGGACAAAATATTATTGAAATGCTTGTTATGGTGAGTTGGTTGATACCATAGCAGACTGAGGTTGCTCAAAGAAATGTACATTCAATTTACTGGCTGATAAATATGGACAACATCCACCCACCAGCTGGTTGTGTCTCTGTAAGTCCACTCGAACAATGGCACAAATTACTTTTAGAGCCCACTCGCATAGAACTCCAATGTACAAGACACCACTGGTGCACAATAATAACTAAAACTTACATGTCAGCATAAAACATAAGAACTGGCAAAACAAGTGAGGAAGGACTACAAACAAACTGTTTGCTTGCCCTGAACTTGTTTTCCTCCTCGTACTCCTGTTCTGCTGGACTGCGTCAATCCTGAGAAGTTTGGAGGGAACGCAAACTGCAGCAGTTAATTAGTTGAAGACATGTCTGTTAAATCTCCATGTCTTTATAGTTCCTCCATCTCAGCAGGGTTCTTAGCAACCACTGAATCAGCATGCTGTCCAACATGAAAAACCATGTGGGTCCACAACGGGCTTTTTTCTCTCACCAACTGGCTGATTGAGCTAATCTTTCCCCTTTGTCAAACTATTCTCTGTTGTTTCTCTCTGAAGCAGCACAAAAAAAGAAAAATATTCCTTCAGTTTCAACTTGTAATTAGTCTTTTTGGGCGATTATGGCTAAAGAGTTGGGAGTTCGCCTTGTAATCGGAAGGTCGCTGGTTCGAGCCCCGGCTTGGACAGTCTCGATCGTTGTGTCCTTGGGTGAGACACTTCACCCATTGCCTACTGGTGGTGGTCAGAGGGCCTGGTGGCGCCAGTGTCCGGCAGCCTCGCCTCTGTCAGTGCGCCCCAGGGTGGCTGTGGCTACAATGTAGCTTGCCATCACCAGTGTGTGAATGTGTGTGTGAATGGGTGGATGACTGGATGTGTAAAGCGCTTTGGGGTCCTTAGGGACTAGTAAAGTGCTATACAAATACAGGCCATTTACCATTTACCAAAAGAAGCATTGTTCGTAATAACCCTTGAGGTAAGATAAGCAACACATTCACACAGGTGCCTTCATAAAAATAACAAAAACCTTTCCAGCAGATTTACCTGCATTCATCTTATGTACACAGCTTTTCTGTCTGCAGCCATCTCTATGCTTTTAATTATTTCTCCATTTTTATTACCTGAAGGTCTTAAAAATATCATTTTTGTACAGCTTACTGGTGCATTATGACACCATGTTTGTTTGTAGTCCTTCCTCACTTGGTTTGATTGGCAATTACCGGAACAGGAAAGCAAATAAATAGCGGACATTTCGTTAACATTTTAGGAAACTCGCACTGTATTGGATCTGCAGCATATTGCCAATTAGTACCATTAAAATAATAAGTTGCAGGCAGTAATGATGGGGGAAAAGATTATAGAAAGGTGAAGGTTAATTAATTGCAAGGGCACTCCATGAACCTGCACATGAAGAGTAGTTTTAGTCAATGTAAGTAGTACAAAGCCTGTTAAATAACTGTGCTGCATCAGGAGAAGCTCTGTCAAGTCTATGAAAATCACCCTACTAACATTAGTGCTTGAATATTAAATTTTAAATTACCTTCTATTAAAACACTTGTTATGCAACACTAAGTACAGCCTCACAGAGCTGCTAGCATGACTTTAAACTTGTGTAGTAATTTTCAGTAGAGGCAGTGAAATAATCGTGTGCACATAAACTGGTATTCTTGCAGGAATTTTGGGAAGAACCTAAAATCATGAACTCCAGGTACAAAAATGCCACAAACAACTAGATGCTACATGGAAGTGTACTGAACATCAAATCCTTTTGTGGAACTGATAATACATCATATCAGCTATCACTGAGCCTTTTTTTACCTTCTTTGACGAAGCGCTGGCCTAGGCACAGGTTGAAGCAGACTGAAGTGATCTGGAACATTATTCTAACACCTTAGTTTATTAGCTAATGAATCAGACGGCAGGTTTGTGAAAAATACTGTCAAATAAGCACATTTTGCTGCAGTCTGGGGTAATTTCAAATGCAATGTTTCAAATGGCTCAACAAACAAACACAAACTGGTCCAGAGGCTGTCTAAGGGCTAGTTAAAACAAATGTGGGTGTATTTCACTGTGAGAAAAACAATAATGTGTGATAACTTCAGTCAGAGATGGCGAAAGATGTGAGAAAAGGAGGGCAGGAAAGGTAAGGAGGAAGTGACCTTTGATGACTTTTGGTTATTTAAAGCTGACATCTTCCTTTTCTTCTTGGGCTGATTCCTGTAAGAGTCACAGTGGCTCATCTACCTCATCGCAGCCTGTCCTCTTATTTTGACAACTGTCCTCTGCATGTCTTCCTTCACTACTGTAAATCATCCAGTAACCCTCCTCTGTGAACATTAATCAACATCTATCCCTCCTGTGCAAATGTCCAAACCATCTCAGTATTGTCTCTCTGTGTCCATCCTGGTCCCTGCAATTTAAAATCTTAACATCATCAACTACCTTCTCTCTTTTTTCAGTACTACCGTCTCCAAACCATGCATTATTAGTAGATTAGCTTGTGCCCCCCCTCCATGTATGGGTTCTGCATCTGCATATGTTATAGCAATGACTTTCCGTTGCTGACTATCTATTTCTCTGCTTACTTGTTGGCCTTGTCTGCTCTGTGCCTTCTGAAACTGTTTGAAAACACAGCTACAATATAGGATTAGTGCTGGGAACAGAAACAGAGGCAGATGGACAATCAGTCTAGCAGGAATATACTATGAAATCTTCTGAGGCGCTGTTGGAAAATAACTCGAGATTAAATCTGGTTTGATGTTTACTATAGTCTCTGGGTACCACAAGCAACAAATAGAGAGAATGTGTTGTGTACTGTTGTGCTTGATTTCCTCTTCAGTTCTTAGCATTTTTATTATAATCTGCCTCATTTAAAGCCTCTGTTATTATGTTTATATGGTGGGCCACTGTACCAGGAGCCAAGGTTTCTTTCGTACGCTGTTGTGGTTATTGATGATTTAAAGTCCAAGGAATAAATACTGATTTTAGGTGGAACTGATAGTAAAGTGATATAAATAAAAGCCACTTGGTGCAAGTAAAAGTGTAATAAAATAAGTTCAGTCACCAAAGTGGAGCACAAACTGTTACATTCTGTTTGTCGCGCAAGGCTAAATTTATTTTAACTCAAGTAATTAAACACTATAAATGTAGCCAAGAGATTCAGTTCCACTGGCACACCTGTCAATTGAAGCGGGTACACCCCAACTTTAAGCCTCGTCACTATCCAAAATGTACCCACTGGATAATGGATGAGGGTACTACCAATGCACAATAGTATCACTTTTTGTATCTGGCTGTAAACATGACAGACAACTATGTTAAAATGGACATTTTTAACATAGTTGTCTACATGGGTGGTTTCCCTTTTGGATCTACCATCAAGAGGCCACTGTTTTTATTTTGTCAGCTTTTGGCCTTGGTTTCAGCTTTTTTAGCTCCTGAGTTTGCTGCTTGATCCTGATATCAACCCAAGCAAGTACACTTACATAGTAATCCTAAGAAGAGTCAGACTGGACCTGAATCCCCAATGGGATAATGAGATGTGATTCAAAATGCATTTAACTTGACCGCAGCTGAAACACAACACAAAGCACTTGCTCTGCTGTAAGGCTGAAACTCAACCGTTAGTCTTGACACACTAAATTGGAGAAATTGACATCTGTTTGTCCTGATGTTATACCACCTGTTTAGGTTCTAAACTAACATAAGTAGTAAAACAAAGAAAGGATAGAGTTCTCTCTTCAAAGTGGCAATTATTTGGAAATCTCATTAATCTCAGACATAACCTCCCCACTTCAAAACGGTGACCATGTAAATGTCATCCTCGGGAGACCATTTACAAAATTCCATGGCAACCCATCAAATGAATGTAATAGTCTCAACCTAACAGGCTTTCCACCTTATGAAAAGGACAAATTCAGACTTGGCTTCATCTGTCCCCAGTGAAATACAGTGCCTTTTTGAGAGCACCTCTCAGAAGAACAAGAAAACATATATATTTTACTGATCTGTTAACCTAAAAACCTAAAACTGACATTGCTATTTATTGAGCAAACGACAAATTTATATATGCAAATTTGAGCTGGCACACTGGACTTCTCTGTGAAGTCAGAAATAATATTAAACTACTAAAGCAGTTTTTTCTGTTCAGGAAGTAAATAACTAATTTTTCAAATTATAGTTCTGTACTGAAATAATTTTGATTAAACAGCGTGTGCATGCTGGTGGTTTACAGAAACATTAAACATAATTTTGGTATTACCAATACTGTTAGTGTAGCCCTGGTATAAACCTGACGTTGGAATTTGGTCTAATAAATCTGCTGAGCACTGTAGTTGTATAAGGTTCGTGCATCAGAACAGCTTTGTTTTCTGCTCATTTGTCTCTTTATTGTATCGTTCATCTACTGAAAGATGTGCTTTGTCCTTACAGTTTAACAAAAACAATTAGGCTGTTAAAGAGCTAAGAAATGGGTATATGTTAGATGGATTGCTGAAGTATCTCCAAGGAGAAGAAGTCAAGCCTAATTGGATCAATAGCCTCCGCTGTGAGCTGATGCAGTGTCACACACTGTCTCTGTATTTCTTCCTCTCACTGCTTACGTAATTAGTTGTAATGAGAGAAGACAGTTTCTCTCAGTGGAGGTGTTGATGGCTTTTTCGTGATATAGTTAATTTTATGTTCCTGCGTGTGCTGGGTGTGTGCGCACACACTCACATGATAGCCAAACAGGGTCAAACAGTTGCCTGGCAACAATGGGCAGTGAACACATGAAAGTCTGGCTCTTTAGTTCCTGCGTTCTCACAGTTTCTCTCGTTCTCCGTCATTCACCATTATTCTTTCTTGCTCTCACAGGCTGTCACTCCATTTCTGTCCTGTTATCGTTCCCTTGCGTTCCCTTACTGTGCCTGTCTCTCACATACTGCTGTCTGTCATCCCAATACTCTCTGCTCCACTTCTTTTTGAAATCAGTGGATGTGACAACACTTACATACAGCACAGCGTTCATAAAACGAAGCAGCTAAAATAGTGTGCATTTTATGTCAGGAGCAGCTTTTTCTTATGCAGTAGCATCCACTGAGGCATATAAGTGGAAGGGCGAATGGGTTTTGAAAAATGTTGCACTGTTTTGACTAGTCATTAGTAGTATATTGCATGATTGCCAACAGTTTGTTATCAGTGATATGCACCTTAGCATTACATCAAGTACTATACTTCAGCCCGACCATCCTCTTTCAGATTTCAATTTGTCTGACCACAGAACAGTTTTCCACTTTGGCTCAGACCTTTCTGAATGAGCTGTGGCACAGAAAACATGGCAGAGTTTTTGGATTGTGTTCACAAATCCATGCTAGAGCTTTAACCTGGATTTGTAGCTGGCACAGTAGTCTGTGTGTGACGGTGATTTCTGGAAGTGTTCCTGAGCCAGTGCAGTGATTTTCATGAGAGAATCCTGCCTGTTTTTGATTCAGTGCCACCTGAGGGCCTAGCGATCATGGGCATCTTGTATTGATTTTCAGCTTTGTCCCTTGTGAGCAGTGATTCTCTGAATCTAATGATGCCATATACAGTAGATCATAGGTGTCAAACTCTGGCCCGCGGGGCAAATTTGGCCTGCAGCCTAATTACATTTGGCCCGCGAAGCCATACCAAATTACTATTAGAGCTGGCCTACTGGTGTTATACAGCTAATATATATATTGTTTAGTATTAAGCTTTGCTTGTTCCATATTCAGTTTTTCAGCAAAACGTGTTTGAGTCCATAAGAAAAGATTCGTTCTTATATCTGGAGGAATAAATATATTTCAATAAATATTTATGTTAGCCCGCAACTTTGTTCCAGTTTTGAATTTTGGCCCACTGTGTATTTGAGTTTGACACCCCTGCTGTAGATGATATTTTCAAAGTTCTCCCAGTTTTATGTTGATGAATGTTATTCTGAAATTATTCCACAATTTGTAGCTACAGTTTTTTGCAGATTGCTGAACCTCTGCCCATGTCTGAGATACTTTATTTTTGTACTCAGCAATGTTACTGACCTGTTGCTAGTAACCTAATTGGGTCCAAAGTGTTCTTCCAGCTGTGTCTTTGTAGTACCAAATCCTTTTTTATGCTTTTGTTGCCTTGTCCTAACTTTTTTGAGTTGCATTACTGCCATCAAATCTATCATGAAATAATAAAATATCGAAACATTTGATATGATCTCTATTTTCTATTGTTGATAAAATTTGGAATTTTGAGATTTGCACATCTTGAGATTTGTTTTCTGTTTCCACTTACCCTTTGCACAGCTTCCTAACTTTTTTTTGGATTTGGGTGTTTTAAATAAGTGTAATCTGTAAAGTTACAGTAAAGTTTTATCTTTATGACACATGCCTTTTCATCCCATCTTATGTACTTTTCTTTAAAGACAGTAGAGCCAGAAGGAAAACTGAAAAACCAGATCAAAGATCATTTATCTGTTGGACACGCTGGTCAAAAACACAATTATTTGGAACACTTGCTACATGCTTGTCAGTGTGATGCAGTGTTGTTATTTTAGAGATGGTTTGTTACAAGCCTGCGCCTTTACTTTCTTGAAGCCCCTTGTGTGACTTTGACAGTGACACTCTGTAAATGCCACTGAAAGAGGCGACCACATAATTAATCCAAAATGATATGGAGCATGAAGGATGCTTTTAATCACATTCGAACTACTGGCTTTATAGCTCTTAACCAACTTTGTGAGTTGACATTGCTAATTAAGCAACATAACCAGTGTCAAGGGTTAAAACACACTGATGCATACTTTGAGATGCACGTTGAATTTAGTCAATCACAAAGACATTACCTGTTGAGCTCCACTGACGACTAATGGCACCTGTGAAGCCACAGAAACACTGTCAAGCTTGACAGGACAGAGCAAAATAGTTTCAAAGTTTGGTAATCCTTTAATATCCCAATTAAATACGCTTTTTGCATGTAAAGTGTTATGTGTATGCTCCTGTGCTTCTATTTTTTGGACATTTTTGGATAGCATATGTATATTTGTGCCCATTACTCTCTCAAGTGAGAACACAGTGTCCTGCCAGCTGATTACAGAGTGATCTTCACACGTCTGTTGGTGTCAACGTCAGTTTATTTACCTTTTTGCTCTTATTTTCTCCAGTTGCTGTCATGAGTTTTAGAATATTTCATACTATCCATGTTGTATTTTGCCCTTTATTATTTATTTAAGTCTTCATCTATCGACACAAATACAAAATCCCTCCTACTGATAAAAACAAAATAAACAAAATATACACTGTCATGGTAAAAAGAGCGCACACTTTACTTCAAATCTCAGGTTTTACACTTAAGGAAATAAGAAAAATGATCTCGTTCTTACCATGTTTAAATTAGCTAACAAGTTCGTTAAATATATTAGATATTTAGTGGACAGATGTTTAACTTTTTTTACATGACACATGACATAATACACTGTCTCATTATTTATTGAACAATTATTAAACTCGTTATTTACCGAAGTCAAAGTCAAACAGCAGAAGCAGAGTGTGTCAAAAACTAAGTACACCACATGAGCTTGTAGAACCACCATAAGTTTCTCAAAGCTAGTGGAGATATCATGGCTCACTCTTCTTTACAAGGTTGCTTCAGGTCATTAAGGTCAGTGGGCATTCAATTATGCATAGCAGAGCTGGACCTTGGATGCGTCACTGCAATGCTTTACACAGAGGAGCTCGTTTGCAACTCATTGACTACTACTAAGTGGTCAGGTCCTCACCCTTCTGCCACCATGCTTGGTGCTGATATGCTGTGTTTTTGCTAAGTGTGGCATTATGGCCAAATAACCTTTAATGGCTAAGACTAGGATAGGTCATGTTTTGCCCATTTTGTAGACTCTTTTACGGACATCAAGTGGCATTGGTGTATATTGGTGCACATGTGTATTGAGAATGGGTGTATACTTGCCTTCTGAAAGTGTTGTTTGTATTCTATCATTTTTCCTTTTTCTGTTGCTTGTTAACCACAACTATGCCTGGCTCGTTGGCCAGCTTCTGCTCATCTCACTCCCATCTATAGAAACTAAACACAAATAATAAAAGTCCACTCTGGAAACTAACTAATAGTATAACATATATACTAATAACGAAATACAAAAGCTTGAGATACTTGTTTAAAAAGAAAAAAGAAAAAAAGCATATGTATACTTGTGCAGCTAACAAAAAGTAAACAAACAATGTTGGCCTTAACGAATAAAGCCAAGTGCATGTGCCAGCACACACGATGCCAACCCCTGGAGCTGGAACACCTGCATGGACTGCAGCTGCTATCAGCTACAACTGTGTTTGCCAAGTGAGTGTGTACATCATCAAATTGGCCCTCTGTGGAGAAGCATACAAGCAATAATGTCTTCCCTGTGGAGGTGTTCCCCATTTTTTGAGTGTGTTTTCTTTTTTGTTGTTATTATTATTGTTGTTTTGCTTATGGTGTGCTTTTCCGTCATGGGGTGTTGAATCAGATGACTGCTGACAGCTATCAGGCTTAATTGATTAATTCTGATTTAGTCATGCCCATATGGAGCTGCGACATTAGGAAAGGAGTTCACTGAATTAATTTCAAATTTAGACTAAGGCCTTTCAAAATTGAATATTTAGATCTATAATATAATTGGAATATAACTGATTTAAACAAATAGTTCAGCCACTGCTGGGCCACAACTATATACGAATGGCTGATTACAAGTTTAAGACAGGAATTACAAAGAGCAGCAATTTATAAGTTCCTGAAGTACCAGCATATTTACTCTGGATACCAAGATGGAGAAAATGAAGAGAACAAGAAAGGCTTAAGGAACAATAAATGTAAACAAAGTGAAGGAACAGGCCTGCTTTGTCCAGCAGACATTCCCTTTAGTGAATGCATATCTAAGTGTTTTTTGTTCATAGTATGTGTGCATGTGTTCATCGTCTTCTTTCCACTGCCTCCTTTAGGGGTTGCCACAGCAAAAAATTTAAATAAATTGAAAGGCTCAGTAACAGGCTTAGTAACACAAAAATAATGAATAATTCAATTTTACTACAGCAAAAGAGACAAGAAAAAAAGGGAAAAAAGAAATTGGATAAATAATGTGGTGATAAAATAAATACTATCAAAATAATTTTCTATTTAAATGAATGAATAAATAAATAAACTGTCCAAATGAAAATATAGCCTTATAATCTGTGAGTGAATTTAAACGTTGCTTCAGCAGTAAACCTTTTTTCACTGGCAGAACCAGAAGTTACTCTTTATATTTGAGACAAATTAACAACAACAAACAGTCACAACAGTCCTTTTTTTTGGCAAGCTGCAACTCCCCTTGTATGTTCACCTCTTAATGAGACACTTGAGTCTGCTTCTGAGACACGATCAGATCCACTCTGGGTGGAATTGGGGAAAGGCTTTCTCTCAGAGTAGCTTCCAGTGCTCTGAGTCTTTTTCGGGCTTTGGTCTTCGATGTGGCCACAATGGAAAATCCTGATTCACACAGATATGAAGTTGTGAACAGGAAAATGCCGTGGCTTGTGTTGGTAGCTCTCCACAAAACAGCGTGTCTACATGCAAACTGCTGTCCCAGCGATAACGAACAAAAACCAGAAGCAATGCACCATTTGCGACACCAGTGGAATGGAGTCTCTTTTGTCTAGTTGCAAAAGAGAAAAATTGACTACTTTTTATTCTTTGCAAAGGCTGATGCTGTCTGTCAAGGCCGTGTCCGTGATACGGTCTCACAGTGTCGTTTGAGAGTGGGATGGTCAGTAGCTTTGCAGTAGCCTCTTCGATCATCTCACGGCACATATCTACAGCAGCAGGCAAGATCAACTCCTGTGCTAAAGTGAAAGACTTTGTGCCACAAGTCCTGGTATGACGTTGCCAGCTTTTAAAGCACGTTTTGAGTTACCAGTCAGTAGCACAGGAGACCGTTTCTGCATCAGCAAAGTGTTTTGTTTTCTCTTGAAATATTCCACCGGCTTTCTTGCAAGCGTGGGATGTTTGGTAATTTCAAAGGCTTCAGTGCTTCATTGGGTATCATTAGTCCACACTCCACACATTGGGCTCTCAGGTCCGCCTCGTTTCCTCCGTTCACAAACCCATATTTCAGGAAGTCAGGGTTGTTCTCCCGCAACAATTTTGCCTTTTGGGAGGAGGGAGGAGGGGTTATTACTTCCATCTTCATTTTTGTGTTTTAAGAACTTCTCCATATCTTTTGCTAACTGCAAACGGCAGGCAGTGTGTCTTCTTCTGCTTGCTTATTGAGGCTGATTAAACAACTCCCACCAAGTGGTGGGAAGCTGTATTGTAACTGAGATTTTCATGGATAGCAGTAGTCCCTGGTGTCTTCAATTAATAATGCCCCACTGCCCTCACAGCCCACAGGTGTAGAACTAAAAGTTTATTGTGGCCCCATGGTTAAGAATCACTGTCCTATACTACCTCCAATTCTCAATACTTCACCACCACTAGGTCTCCTCTGTCCAGAAGGTTCACCAGATATCTTCTTCACAGGTTCCCTCTCCTCCACAGCTGTACCTAGTCCTCCGGTAACTCTTTCCTGCCACCAAGAGCCTGTCTCAACTCCACCCTGCAAAACATTCTTTCTTCTCCATGCTTAAATAATGAGTCCACTGGTTTATTGTGATTTAATTACTTCAATGAAAAGACATTTTCTGTCTACAGAGCCCCATAAGACCATTCTGAGATGTCTCGAGTAGTTTGTTGCACATATGATATTTTTACATTGTTACACTGTGACCTTTACTGGATTCTATTATTAGTTGCTTGTGTTTCTGATCTTTAAATCAAATCCTACATTTGCAGTCTTCATAGCACCATCAACACCTGATGCACCTTCTCTCATTTCCATTATTTATGTTGCTTTAACTTCAGTATCCTCTTCTCCACTCTATACATCCTTATCACTCGCACTCATACTTCTCTTTCTTTGCCTCAGTTTTGGATTCACCGTCAAGTACATATTCTCTGAATTTCTTCAATGTCTGTTTAAAATCGATTTGACCTGTCCCTTTCTGGTCATTCTCGACTGACAAAATCTGACAATGCATCACTCAGGTTAGGCAAAGGAACATTAGCTTGTCTCTGGCTGATAATATCTGTAATCAGTGTCATCCACTGCTAGTCTAACCATAACAGATTTCTCCTCCTTTGACATGTCATTTTTTTAGGTTAGTCTCGTGTCTGGATACTGGTACAATTTTCTTGTAGTAAAACTATTTAGAGCACCATGTTTTTCAAGCAGAGAGGTGAGAAGACCTGATGTGAAATAACCTTTAAACATGACTTCTTTGCCCCAGAGCTCTCAGTAGCCAGCAGTGGAGCACTCTGATTATACTGGGCAGCTCCCATGAAGCTGGTAGCTGCTGGCAGGTAAATGCTCAGGACAGCAGGTGAAAAAGAGGAAAAAGTGTGCTTTGTCAGTTTGGCTGAAAATGAACTCAAATGACATTCATCACATATAAATCAACATCCAGATGCTAGATCTCCTACTAAGAGGATTAAGTATAATTGGTACTGGAAAGTATTCACATTGCTTCACTTGTTCCACATTGTGTCATGATACAGCTTAATTCTAAAATGTGTTCCCTGAAATTCTTGCATAAGTATGAAAAATATAGCAAAAACAAATATATAACATGTACATAAGTATTCACAGCGAAATACTTGTTGAAGCACCTTTGGCAGCAAAAATCTTTTGGAATATGATGCTGCAAACTTGACACAATTATGTTTGAGTAGTTCCTCCCACTCCCTTTAAGCTCCATCACATTGGATGGGGTGGTCCACAGCCATTTTCAGACCTGTTCTGTTGAGTTCTAGTCTGGGCTCTGGCTGGGCCACTTAAGGACATTCATGAGGATGTCTCTGTACATTGCTGCATTCATCTTTCACTCAACCCTGACTAGTCTCACAGTTCCTGAACCAAAAAACATCCCCAGAGCATAATGCTACCGCCACCATGCTCCACTGTAGGGACCGTACTGGCCAGGTGTTGAGTGGTTTCTGGTTTCCTCCACACATGACACATTGCAGACCAAAGAGTTCAATCTTTGTTTCACCTGACCAGAGAATTTTGTTTCTCATGGTGTGAGAGTCCCTCAGGTGTGGTTTGTCATGTTCCTTTTCTGAGGAGGCTCTTTTGTCTGGCCACTCTTCCATACAGACTGTGTAACCATTTCTGCAGCACTGATTGGTGGAGTGCTGCAGAAATGGTTGTCCTTCTGGAAGCTTCTCCTCTATCTCTTTCCAGAGAACAACAGTGGAGCTCTGTCATAATAACCCTCAGGTACTTTGTCACCTCCCTGACTAAGGACCTTCTGATTGCTGAGATTACAAGGGCAGCCAGCTCTCAGAAGAGTCCTGGTGGTTCCGAACTTTTTCCATCTAATGAATGATTGGACATCACAATTTTGGGGGGGGATTGGAGTTACAGCTAGGTTATATTGGATTTACCCATGCTAATTTAAAAGAATTATTAAATAATACCATGTAACACGTCCTCATTTGCAAATAAAATCGAGGCCTACTTGATAACTAATAAATAGAAATACAGCAATTAGCTGCCTCTTCAGAGAGTTTCCATTTCACATATTATCTTGTTAAGTAGTTAGCAATGACCTTTGCTTGACAGAGCAGCACACCAGCTTGTTCTTTACCTGCTACACTCCAACGCAGAAAACACAAGACCTTTTATCACCAACAGCAAGATTGTGTAGTCTATCTGAACCCGGAATGAAAAACTTTGTGGAGAACCACAACAGCAACTGGTCAAGCAGAAGAAGCTGATCAGCTGTGACTGACTTTTGACAATAAGAGTGAGAAGATGGTAGAATGAGTGAGCAAATGCACTTGGGCAGATGCATAAATAAAGTCTATGTGTGCAAACACTTCCTCTGCTATTCTAACACGGGGACCCAGACCTCTGCAGAACTTAGAGACGCTTTACACAAACCTGGCCGGGAGACACAGTCACAGATTGGCATAGTCTTCATGTTAAAAAGTAATGTTACTGTTAGAGTGAATTGTTAAATGTTGTCATTTTTATGCTTACCATCTCTACATTGTTTTAACACTGTGATGAAAGGAATTTCCTTTTGTCCCCCTCCCCAGCCTCTCGAGGTTCTGAGGAGGAGGCCGGATTTGGGGTCATTTCGTGGTAGACACCAACGAGGCCTCCTTTGCAAGTGAATTGATCGATCGCTGACTGTCTTGTTTTCTTCATGATGAATAAGTCTCTAAACCAGCTGGGCTCGTGGAAACACAGACCCAACAGTTACATTACATGTTTTTTCAGGTTCTTCATCGAGCTTGTTAAAGAATTCTAAATTAGCATGGCATTACTTTTTTTGTTGTTCTTCTCTTGATCTAACAGGGCATGACTGTTTCCCTCTATTCCATTTCAGCTTAAAAATGGTAACATGACTAAGGGCACCATGTGTGCTCCACTGAGTGTATAAAATATATCTGTGTACAGGTCAAGGGTCTGATATTAGGTCTTTCAATTTTAGGTGGACCCATGCTGATCTTTTGTTGAATGTTTTTTGGGGAAAAAGCCAATTATCCCAAAGTTAAAAATACTTTTAAAAACTGGTCTTGTTTAAGGACTGCTTGTTGCCAAAAGAACCTTTTCAAAATGAAAACTAAACTAACATATTCGTTTTCTTACAGACAAAAACTTCCACTCAAACTGCACTATTGCCCCCTTTAGCATTTTAGAGCTAATGTTCCAATCGATCTGGCTTTAAGACCATGTAGCAAAATGGTTACATTTTCCGTGAATTCCAGTGTCTGATTAAGGTTCTGTGTTAAACGTGGCCTGACCTGTGACTTTATGGTCACTGTCTTATCTCATCTAGGAAAAGGCTGCTGTGTTCAGTCAAATCTGTGCACAGACCTGTTAATATACTTAATGTGATTATCACAAGATTTTTGACACTATTAAACTTATTTATTGCTGAGTGGAACTGCAAAGTGGGTGATCACTGTTCTTTTCCCACTACAATTAACACCTTTAAAATTTGAAATTGTCTTTTGACATCCCAAGAAAAAGAGCATAACGTATGCATCATTATTTCTAAAACAGTTTTGTTTGTTTTTTAAAACTGGGTGTTTTTCATTAACATTTAATGTTTTAGTGAACAGTGGAATAAAATGATAAAAAGATGCAATTTTCCAGAAACATTCACAAGAGACCAACTAAACAGACCACATGTGTTACACTGTTATTTTTTTCTGATTTGGTTAGTGGATGAAATGTAATAAATCACTCACTATTACACTGCTCGTTGTGTCTCAGCAGCATGACGTTGCAACGGCTGCTGAGGCAACTGTTGCTAATGACTACTCAATGTGATGAAAGATGACAGGTGGGAATCGAGGCTGCATGATAGATGTGTAAGGTCTGGTGTGTTAACTAGGCATGTGTAATGATGGCATATACGGTATCGTGTAAATATATATTTGATTTTGTTTATGGTTTTATTTATTTTATCAAGGATACATTTAAAAAAAATTAATATAGAAATATAAACATTACAATAATATGTGAATTGTGATTAATCTTGACTAAATTGAGCTATTATTTACAGTCTGGCTTTATAACATCAATTCTAGTATTTCTAAGATACATACTTGATGATGTGTATTTTGTATGTGTAGCTTGTAAAATGTTATAAAATACTATTAGGTTAAATCCCAAAGCATGACAAGGAAAGACTAACTAAAAACCAAAGCACACTGCACGGTCATATGGTAGCGACATGTCAGTCACAAGCTTTCATAATGGAGTTGAGTTAGGACCCACATACTGGACTGGACATGCAGGTTTTACAGAGTCTAAATCTGTAGCCAACAGAAATCCACAACATGGGGGTGAGAACATAAAAGCTAAAAAAGTCACTAAAGTGAGATGGGACTATTTATACACAGAGAGGGTAATCAGGATAATGGATAAAAGTAGGGTGGTGACACACGGCTGAACATGGGAAACAAGGAAACAAGATACATGAAGTGAAACTGGAAACATGACAAAGGAGACACTGATCAACAAAATAAAGTAGTAGCTAAACACAGAACCAAAAACATGTACTGAACATGAAGCATGAGCCTAGAATAATAAACCAAAACACCATGACGACTCGAGAATTTAACTATGAATAAGGAAATAGCCCAGTTTACAAATAACTCTCAACTCTGCTGAATCCGGAGTGTCCTGCACTGATATCCAAAGTTCAGCCAGTAATTACTCTGTGGATGTGCGTTTCTGAGCCATATCCATGTCAGTCAATCATCCCTGTCAGTGTTGTCATTGTAAAAGAGTTTCTAATCTTCTGAACGAGACTTTGCCAACTTTTCAGATCAATACTCAAAACTTCTTTTTACCAGTTCCATTTAGATGAGCTCTGACAATCACATTGTTCTCGCTCTGAAAGTTTATCCAACAACAGGAAACTGTCAAAGACGTGTCATTTATTATTGTTCAGATGAATGAACTGCTACTGAGCTGAGCCAAAGAAAGAGAGAAGAACCACACATTTGAATTCTAAAGTCCTGTGTTCAGATCATGAATGAGGCAGGAGGGCAGGCTACTGTGTTTCAATTCAAAAATAGTTTACAGTTTGTGAAGACTTTCTTTTATTTTTCTTTGTTTTCACAAAAAAGGAGCCTTTCCCTCTCTTGGGGACAAGAGAGGGAAAGCAGTTACTGTACTAATTAGACCATGGAAATATGATGAAGTTAATGTCCTTTTACCAAGTTGTCTGCAGCTGATACTATTTTATGCACTCATTTAAAGACAAAAATTCTACAAGATTAAGATCTAATGGCCTAAACGTGTGTACTGAGTCCTTGACAACAGCGTTCATTTTTCATCGTGTCTTGTCAGGTCTTTGTTTTGCATACATTATTAACGATAACCAAGGCAGAGGCAATGAAACCCACGTGTTTAGCTCACAGATACTAACTTAGTTTTTTGTAGTTACTGAATCTGGCATTGAAAATGTGATACCTAATATTATGTGGTGCACGGTAAATGATGCATGTACGATATTACTTTGTCTTGCTTTTATTCACATTCACCTGTGGTTAAGAAAATCAGAGCCACCCAGAGCAAGGGCAGAGCTGTGTAGGTGAACCGTGACACAGAAGAAGATGAGGACTGGATAGAGGAGAAGCATGGCAATTACTGATGAGCACTGAAGTGAAGAAAGAATGATTTAGGGTCAGCAAGCCAGTCCCAAAGAGAGGGATAAAGATGTTTGCAAGTTTTAAAGCAGGGGTTCTCATATTGCAGTCCGTGGTAACATTTTATGCTTCCCTGAAGCCAAACTAGGAAAAAACACACATATGGATGTATAGAACAATGCAGAAAGAAAGGAACATTGCTCTTAAAATTTAATCTCTCTGTTTCTAACACCTATAAATGGAGCATAGCGTTAGTTTAGTCACAAACGAATCCTTGACATTGTGTTTTATTTTTTGTTTGTTTGTTTTTTTGCAGTGAGCCCACTAAAAAAAATCATAAATTTCATTTAGTTTCTTACCTATTAGTTGTTTACTTTGGTGTAATATGAATTGCCATGGCGGAATTTTTCAGCAATAGGGACACTGTGAAACTTAACCTTGTAAAGGACAGGTTAAAGTCTAAAACGTATGCCCTCCTTCATACAGTGGCTTGCAAAAGTATTCGGCCCCCTTGAACTTTTCCACATTTTGTCACATTACAGCCACAAACATGAATCAATTTTATTGGAATTCCACGTGAAAGACCAACACAAAGTGGTGTACACGTGAGAAGTGGAACAAAAATCATACATGAGTCCAAACATTTTTTACAAATAAATAACTGCAAAGTGGGGTGTGCGTAATTATTCAGCCCCCTTTGGTCTGAGTGCAGTCAGTTGCCCATAGACATTGCCTGATGAGTGCTAATGACTAAATAGAGTGCACCTGTGTGTAATCTAATGTCAGTACAAATACAGCTGCTCTGTGACGGCCTCAGAGGTTGTCTAAGAGAATATTGGGAGCAACAACACCATGAAGTCCAAAGAACACACCAGACAGGTCAGAGATAAAGTTATTGAGAAATTTAAAGCAGACTTGGGCTGCAAAAAGATTTCCCAAGCCTTGAACATCCCACGGAGCACTGTTCAAGCCATCATTCAGAAATGGAAGGAGTATGGCACAACTGTAAACCTACCAAGACAAGGCTGTCCACCTAAACTCACAGGCCGAACAAGGAGAGCGCTGATCAGAAATGCAGCCAAGAGGCCCATGGTGACTCTGGACGAGCTGCAGAGATCTACAGCTCAGGTGGGGGAATCTGTCCATAGGACAACTATTAGTCGTGCACTGCACAAAGTTGGCCTTTATGGAAGAGTGGCAAGAAGAAAGCCATTGTTAACAGAAAACCAGAAGAAGTCCCGTTTGCAGTTTGCCACAAGCCATGTGGGGACACAGCAAACATGTGAAGAAGGTGCTCTGGTCAGATGAGACCAAAATGGAACTTTCTGGCCAAAATTCAAAACGCTATGTGTGGCAGAAAACTAACACTGCACATCACTCTGAACACACCATCCCCACTGTCAAATATGGTGGTGGCAGCATCATGCTCTGGGGGTGCTTCTCTTCAGCAGGGACAGGGAAGCTGGTCAGAGTTGATGGGAAGATGGATGGAGCCAAATACAGGGCAGTCTTGGAAGAAAACCTCTTGGAGTCTGCAAAAGACTTGAGACTGGGGCGGAGGTTCACCTTCCAGCAGGACAACGACCCTAAACATAAAGCCAGGGCAACAATGGAAAGGTTTAAAACAAAACATATCCATGTGTTAGAATGGCCCAGTCAAAGTCCAGATCTAAATCCAATCGAGAATCTGTGGCAAGATCTGAAAACTGCTGTTCACAAACGCTGTCCATCTAATCTGACTGAGCTGGAGCTGTTTTGCAAAGAAGAATGGGCAAAGATTTCAGTCTCTACATGTGCAAAGCTGGTAGAGACAAACCCTAAAAGACTGGCAGCTGTAATTGCAGCAAAAGGTGGTTCTACAAAGTATTTACTCAGGGGGCTGAATAATTACGCACACCCCACTTTTCAGTTATTTATTTGTAAAAAATGTTTGGAATCATGTATCAAGCCACTGTATTTACCAAATCTATCCACTGCGCCAGATTGGAGTCTTTATTTGCTTTAATTTGCCCCAAGTTGCTGCAATTCTGCAAGCTACTTTGTCACCCTCTGGCACCACAACTCCACCTGTCATGCTGCTCCTGATTTAATCTTCTCTGTGTTGTAACTGGCTCTGTAGTGTGATGCGCAGCTGCTGCTCTTCCAGTTTCTGGCTTTTCATGTATGAGCATGGACAGAGTCTGGCTTCACACTATTCAGCTTAAGCCCTTTAACCACAAGGACAACATAGCTATTTGTAGATACTGCATAGAGACGACACAAATCTGAATCTGAATCAGAATCTGATTGCCACGTTGCAGGGTGAAGAGACCGAGTCACAGCGTGTGTGTGTGTGTGTGTGTGTGTGAGAGAGAGAGAGAGTGAGTGTGTGAGAGAGTGAGAGAGAGAGAGGAAAGATGAATATGTGCGAATTAATGCATTACTGCATCTAAATAATAATAATCACAATTTGTAGAATATTCTGTTTTCTAGTGTATGTCATATGTGTATACTGTATGTCTTTGTGTGTTAATATCAGTATTTACATTGGAGTTAGTAATGCCAATACTTTAGTCTGCTGTCTCACTAATGGAAGGTTGTCAGAGTTTGCTTTACCTGTTAGATCTGTTAGCTTGTGTTATATGTATTCAAAAGAGAAACCCAAACACAGACACTGACTTGGTGCAAAACTCAACACATATTTTATTGAAGATGCTGATTTTACAAAAGCAAAAGGCCAAGAACCTTAACAGTCTATATATGAAAAATGCATGAAAGACTAACAACAGAAAGCATAAATAGACAGGGGACTATAAAGCAGTGAGAGTAGCACAGGGGCTGGGAAATGACTCAAGGGATGTAGACTATCTGACAAAGACTGAGAAAATAAAAACAAAATAAACCAAATTTAAAAAAAAAAATACATGTCATCACATCTCAGAAAATTCTTAACACAAAACAACTCATCTGTGACGTTTCACTAAGAGAAATGAAGTGTGCTTTCCACACAACTAGCTAACCTGACCTGACCTCTATGTTTCTGGCCCGTTTGTCCTCCTACTGTTTCTTTGTCTTTCTTTTACTCAGTGATATCTATATAGCATTTTTTCACACCTGCCTAAAACCTATGCACAGCACTGTATATGTAACACACACACACACACACTTTACTCATTGTGTTACAGGGAAAATAAAGAGTGGCACCTGCTAACATTTTCTTTCACGTTGGCTTCTCGTCCATGAATCACCAGTTGTTTCTACAAGCTTTAGCCTGGGAAGTAAATGGATTTCATTGTCATATGCAACTTACACAGAACAGAAACAGCTAAATCTCTTACAGCCCTTTAAACATTATTGTTTGTGGCTTTTGATACATTTTTACAAGTTTAACTTTAACTGCAAAAGAAATCCACAGATGCAGACCAAAGGAAAAGTAGAAAAGTTAATTAATCTCAAAGAGGCCTGTGTGCCTTCTGTAGACTTAAACTCCATAAAAACTGGAGGAAAACACATTTCAAAGCAGCACTATCATCAAAATACCAAACCAGCAAGTGTAACCAAATAGTCAAGAGACTGGTCATTAAAAAAGGCCTTCAGATGGAGCCAAGGACAAACTTTATAAACAAGAAATCCAAATAAAAAAACACTTCAATCATCTGCACAACGTCAGATGTATAAAATGTGTGCAGTGCATTTGTTAACCTCCTCAAGTGACCTTCTCCATAAGAGCTTAAGCACCAGTGGACGAAAATAATACACATTTCCACCTATGTTTGCACTTAGAGACAAACACCACATTATTTGAACCACTGCAAAGTACCATCGCCTGAATTTGTATGGCATGTGTTACCGTTGACCTGAAATGAAAATCAGACTCTTTCTCCTGTGGTTGAAACATTGCTTAATTCAGGATGTTTCTCAAAGGGTTTACAGTTTGTTCCCTGGAGGGAGAGCTTCATTGTGGACGCACTCTATAAAATACACTACTACGGTCTTTGTGAGAAAACTGTGAGGTCAAGTTTAAACCACAAAGCTGATTCTCTTGCTACACCAGAGTAGGTTATCTTCAAGATTGTAGAGGAACGCATTTGAAATCACCCCATACTGTCCAATAAGTGTTGTGGAAAATAGACTCATGATTCTTGGAAGACCCTAAAAGAGAGTCTATATCAGGGATGTCAAACTCATTTTATATCGCACTTTGATCTTAAGTGGGCCGGACCAGGGAAACGGCCAGTTCCAACGGTGTAAAGAAGTTTAACTACACAATTAAAAAATGCAAGAAAACATGCAATGTCAATGGCACATTTCTTTTTCTACGTGATAAAGAAATGCTGCTGTAGTAATTGTAACAATCTGAGCTTAAATCATATGAAATAAATGTGTTTGCTACAATGTGCTACAAATGTGCAAAGGTAGTGCATGGTCGAGAAAGTTTTGTAGTTATAAAACAGAAACATTTTGTTAATTTACAGATAATGCCATTTAAAAAATAAACATTTAAACCCAGTGTAAAATACAAAAAAAAAAAAGCATTTCTTTATAAATAAATTTATATTTATTGGTAACTACAACCAATGAAAATGTGGGAGATAAATGTGGGTGATGAAAAGGTTTGCTGTCCCGCATAAAATGAGACGACTGGTCGCTCAAACAAACTGAAACACAAAAAGTTGAATAGTTGATAGTTGAAAATTAGGAACTCTCATTTCATTGTTTATCTTTTCTGTCTATATCTCTACTTCTTTATAATGTCTGTAATGTATTTAACAGTAGCCAGAAGCTATAAAACCAATGAAAATAGAGTTCAAAATCTATGTGCTGATTCACATTTTTCAAAACTACCCAATGTGTCAGATTGGAGTGTGTTCCAATCTGTTTTGCAAGCAATTTTAAATCCCTTTCATTGCTCTGGAAGCACAATGAAAGCATGGAAGCATATGATATAATATAATCCTAAAACAGGGCCTTGTACTCGCTGACCATATATAAGATTTACAAGATTACTAGATTTGAATTAGCATATACTTTTATATTTATTACTTGCTCTTATACCACAAAACTTTGCTTCTTAATAAACAAGGCAATTGTAATTTCATCCACACTACATATACTTCTAATTAAAGTATTAAATCTTAATGAAGGGGCAGCAGTGCTGATGCATCTTTGGGCATCATTTGTATAAGTAAAAGCACAGTAATGCTATCCAGCATCTTTCCTGTTACACACGCAGCAGCAAGGCATTATCACAGTGGTTGTACTGTAGTCATGTTTATGTGACCACCTTTCATGACGGTTGATTTTATGTGAAGATGAATAAGACAATATCCTGGATATATTGTAAAAGGTGTTACAGGCCGCTGACTTCAAAAAACAATGAGCAATATTTAAATTAGTATGGAGGGTTTCCTCTAGATAATTGCAATGCACATCATTGCTTCTCTTGTGACAGTTTATCAAGGATGCAAGTAAATGAACTATATAGTTTTTCGCAGTGTTAGCAGATTCATCCCGAAAAGGCCAAAAGTGTAATTCAGTAGTGCAAATGTGTGGTGTGTCCAAGTGAGAAGTAAAGAACAGCCGAGGGGTAAAGCAAACCGTTATAGACTGATATTCAGACAGCGCGAGAGGCTGCTCACTGCCATAATGAAGACCTCTCAGGCCTCTGTGTTAACCTGCCCAATTGTGTTGTCAGTTTTCTTTTGTGCCTCTTACAATGTGTCATTATTTTGATTGGCTGTCATTGCGTTTCTTTTAATTTGATTGTCTGTGTCGCGCTCGAAGATTATTTCCACTGATCACTGTACCATTTTCAGGTTATTTCAGAGTAAAATTATTATAAGATGTGAGACGCTGCACTATACAAAGAAGGTTCCAATCAGGTGTGTCAGCAGCTTTTCACAAAAATTAATCATAAATAGAGAGAGATAGAAAAAGAAAGTGAGCTTTCATTCAGCTTTTTATTTCCAGCAGCAAGATCAAAACCCCCGAAGAAAAACTAAGACCTCCGACTTCAATGTGAGGTGCCGGTGCTTTGTTCACTTCTGAAAATTGAGGCTTCTTTTGAAATGCCACAGATTTGACAAACAGTTGCTGTCAAATTGTGTATCTTATCTATCTGATACGCTCCTCTCCCTCACCTCTCCAAACAGCTGTTTTTGTTTTCTCATCACAGTCATCCTCTCTCCCGTCTCCCCTCCTGTTCTCGATTGATGAGAACAGCAGAAATGTTTTGGAATGACTTGACTACAGTGACATGTTACGCTGTGCTAAGTTGCGCCTCAGAGATACTTCAAATACTGGGTGTGACCAAAATCTTTGAAAGCCACTTAGCTAACCTAGCTTGCTCCTCGAAGAGCCACACTCTTCATTAACTTGGCATGGAGCAGCAGATGAGGCAGTGGCACCGTCACGTCCTGACTCATCTGCTGCTACAGCAACAGGAGGCAACTCTTCCTACCTCCGGATGAAAACTGTGACAAACCGTGTAGTCTCTCTTTTTTTTCTCAGTCTCAGGATTCTGTCACACAACATGTGCCCAAGCCAAGTAGTCTCAGATCTGCTGCCTGAATGACAAACAGGAGACCAAAAAATTAACATTCCTGGAATATTGTATTACTTTCTGGGACTCCACGGGAGAGCAGGAGATTTTTCCTTTCTAGCCATAGCTGTTTATATAAATGTCAGTATTTGCAGATGTATAGCATCGATAAGTACTATCTAATTTTTATTATAGGATTGTTTTATGATGCTGTTGTTGTCACCACACGGGGTAGCAGGCATGTGGGCAGACAGTTTGGACACCCAACTTTTGCGAACACGAGAACAAGGTGACGTGGAATTTTCAAACTGATACCGTAGCATCTGTGGTATCATAGGTGTACGTCTACCAAAAGTCTTGGATGAGTTTGAATCTTGGTCAAGTTTTCTGAAAATCTTGTGAATGTGGTAACTTGAGAAGTAAGTCACCGAGGATTTTCACATTTATACGATGGAGGACATACATTTGCAGCACTAGGAGGCTGATGGACAGCACTGGTGGCTAATCAGCCAATTTGTAGAACATTTCCTGCTTCACTATCTCCAACTTGGCAAAATCTTTATGGTACAGTTTGAACATATAGAATCAGTGCTGTGAAATTTTAGCTGTGTATTTAATGGTCAGGGCAACATGGTGAGGCAGCATGGTGGCACAGCGCTTACCACTGTAAGAAGGGTTGGTTCAACTTCACCATCTGGCCGGGACAAAGGCTTGCATGGCTTCTCTCTAAGTACTCCAGCTTTCTGCATTCAGAGATAGGTTAGGGTTGTTAGGGTTAGGTGAATTGGTGATTCTAAATTGCCCATAGGTGTGGATGTGAGTGCACCTAGTTGCCTCTATCTCTGCGTTAGCCCTGCAACAGTTTGGCAATTTATCCGTGGTAGCTAGGATACGCTCCAGAGGATGGATGGATATCAGTATGGTATATGGAGATTTTACAGCAGCCATTATTATGTTCAAAATTTCCTACCATTAATGTTTTTGTAAATCGGAGATGTTCATGAAGAAGGCTTGATGGATTTAAGGCGGAATGACAAATTTGCTTCACAGTTCAAATCAGGCATGAAGGTTTCTTTAGCATCATTATGCAAAAATGGCGCCCTCTGTCTACTTGTTAGCTGTGCAAGCAACTTTAGGCCAAAAACTGTGATGATTTATAGACTTTTACAACATCTGTAATGATGACTGAAAATTTGTTTACTATGGCTATAATCAGGTCAGATTTTCAGTGCTGTATTTGCTTTCTTTATGAATGAATCCTTTTGTGGCTGCAATAGTATTCAATGTTTTGGCCTTCAGGAAACAACTGCCTCTGCTGCTACAGGCTTTTTGTGTACAATCTTGAAAAAGGGAAATGTTCACAAAATAAACTGCATTTCGTGGTTGGTTGGTGGTTTGTTTGTTTTTTTGTTTGTTTTTACTAGGACGGCAGGCATTTCTGTGGAGCAGCGAGTCTTTTTATTTTCACTTCATTCAAGTCCAACAATGGCAGGTCAACGTGTGTGTCCTTGTGGAGAACAGTCCTTTCTGAGGGAATACTGATGAAAAGTATATCTGCATACTCTCAGTCACCAGGCACCTTTATGCCCTTAGTTAGCAAGTAACTTTGAGAGATATTTATCCACGATGTACTCTTCCACCTGCCTCATTCTTTTTTCTTTTTTTTTTCTTTTTTTTTTAACTCTGTCTCAAACTGTAAATAGCTAAATTTTAAAAGGGTACAATGTGACAGGATCCCTATTGAACGTACAAAGGGTCATTTCATGGTTTCTTCTTTGGTAGACCAAATGAGCTAAAAGACTGATACAAAGAGTGACTATATTGGTCAGAATAGGTTCTGGTGAAATATTTTATTAAAGACAGTGAGCCCTATCAGTATCAAGGCCATGAATGGCAATAACAGAGGGCTGATAAAAGCAGCTACTAGCAAATTTAGGGGTTGGAATGCCAGTCACGTCCGTAGCCATGTATTCATTCATACTCGCCACTACCAACCCTAATAGGTTTACTCATATCTTTCTTTCTGTGTGAAGTTTAATTCATTAAATACACACACAGTTAAAAGTTTGGCCACACCTTCTCAAGGAAGGATCTCAACTAAGGACAAAACTAGAAATGGCTTATTTAGTGTCCAAAGTGGATTTTTGTTATTTGAGTTTTTTTTATAGATGCGATTTATAGAAGCAGCTGCTGGCCAACAAACCAGACATAGTTGTGGTTAACAAGGAGCAGAAAAAAAAAAAAGACTTGAGTAGAAACTTTCAGGCTACGTCCACACGTACCCGGGTATTTTTGAAAACGCAGATTTTTCTATGAGTTTGTACCTTTCGTCCACACGTAAACGGCGTTTTCGGTCACTGAAAACAGAGATTTTTAAAAACTCCGGCCAGGGTGGATATTTTCTAAAACTCCTTTTTTGCATTTACGTGTGGACGAGAAAAACTGAGAAAACGCAGCGTCAAAGGTGTGCACCTTTTTTGACGTCACACTGTGTGCCACGTTATTGTTTCGGTGAAATGAATTTCTACAATACTGTTACTGTTACTTGTACTCTCTGCAGTGTTTAAATGCTTACATATATACACACAGTTACTGTCCCTCCACACATACGACTCGGTTCTGCTTCTATGCCCCAGCTTTGTTTACTTTTTCCCACCGAGGCTTCTAGACTTCTGATTGGCCAACATTTCTACACGGTTAACAATATATCGCCACCTGTTGCTTTGGCATGTTCCTAGCAGCGTTTTCCTTCATTTCTGCATTTACGTGTGGACGGGATTATTTTTTAAAACGAAAACAGAAAATCTCCGTTTTCAAAAATACCCGTGTACGTGTGGACGTAGCCTCAGAGTATACACCCTGTCTCAATATACATATATATACATCTATGTATTGAATCATAACATTTAGAGTAGAAGAGAAGATTATCTTTATTAAGACAATTATCTTGTGGTACTTGTGCATATTTGGGTATTTGTGTTCAGCTAAAAAATGTTTTTTTTAAACATGAAAATTTCCAGTAGTCAAATAGTTTGGGAAGTTAAATTGGTGAGAAATACACAGCGAATTTCCTTTCTGCTTGGCTGAGGTTGTTACAGAGAGTGCACTGCAAGCTAAAGTCCAGATTGTTTGACCTTTACTCACCAATAATTGCAATTTACAGCCCCCTACATAGTAAGAACAAGACACTTGGAACACATTAATAGAGGTCAATTGCTTGTGTTCAGCAATGTATGTGAAAAAAAAGAGACCAATGCAGGGATGGGGAGGGCGGCCGAGTCTTTGACTAAACGCTGCAAACTGAATTATCCACTCGAGGGCATCTCTCATGGCATTTCATGAGAAGAGCAGGTTTTGGTCATTTAAACCATTCCTGGTGCATCTACAGCGCCTCTGCTTCTAGACAGTCTCCTTTGATTGGAAACCTATAAAATATTAAAAGCATTGCACCATTTAGTCAGCTAATCATCATTATGTTCATGATGTACCCAACATTTTTCAGCTGTTTGATGGTGTCTGTCCATTTTGGGCTTATTTTGGGTTTTTTATAACAACAAAATGTAATTTGCTCCGTCTGCGTAACCTCCATCAGGAGTTTTGTGCAAATTAAATTGTCTTGGGCCATTAACTTTGGTTTATGACACTGACAGATGTTGTATTGCTAGTAATTGGACTGATATGCGACAAATCTTGAGCATTTTTCTTTTAATGAAAGTTTTACTTTTCATCTGTCAGCCTGTAAATACAAATTTGGTGACTGAGGTGCTAATCAGGCTTGAAGCAGCCAGCCGAGGCAGATGATCTTCTCTGTAATAAACCCATTTGTCATTTAAGTTGTCCTTTGATCTTGTGGGTAATTGCTTCCTATGTGTCGCGCATCACTGCAAGTTTTCGTTGAATAACAGAAAACGTGCATAGTTCACGTGAGTCACAATTATAAGGATTCTGTGTTTGAAACGTCGACATTCAGACTCACATAAGCGCTGATTGGCATTTCAAAGACCTTAATTAGCCTGATTAATGTAGTTCTGATTGTCTTTATAGGATGCACCTCTTGACACCTTTATTCTATTGCAATCAAGGATCAACTCTACAGCAGATTTGTTGTAAATCCACGCAACCATCTGAGTATATAAACAAGGCTTCAACGTGTGGCTGAACTCAAGAAAAAGCTGTGAATGCTGACTCCCAATCCTCCTCTACCAACCCTACCTATTCTTTATGATCGTAGTCAAAGATAGGGTTAAAATCTGCTGCCATATGCCATAATTAGGAGTATCATTTAAGCCATATCAGGAAGGATTAGGGCTGCGGTCGACCCTGCCACTATGAAATGGATGAATAACGAAAAATAAGAGGGAACAATGAAGAAGCCGAATGTTAATGAGGAAATCCTCCCTTCCTACTTTTACACGTCCTCACGCCTCGCTGATTGCTGGACAAGGTTTCCTCAGAGTGTTTTGTTTCAGGAAAAGTCACAAGAATAGCCACAGTCAAAGAGAAGGGTGTCTGGCGCTGTGGGGCAATCCACCAAGCAATTAAAGCCAGCCTGCGGTCAAAAAGTACTTAAACAAGTCTCCCAGCCATGTTTGGAAGCAACACTTGTAGGCAGGTTGAAAGGTTGTAATCCCAGTGTGCATGTCGGTGTTTCTTAAAAAAGGGATTCTTGGAGTTCTTCTGAGTTTTTTATTTATTTATGTGCTAAACTTGCAATTACAAGCAAATTCTATTGGGTTCAGCTCTGGCTCGGGAGGTGCACCAATCTGGAGGTTGGTAGTTAGACCCTCGGCTGAAAACCAATCAATCCATCTGTTTCTGGTAATTAAAGGGCTTTACAGTAAACACATAGATTTAAAATGAATCCTGTGTTAATGGGTGGATGTGGCCTGCAGTGTGAAAGTACTTTGAGTGGTGAAAAAGAAGTGCTGTCTAATGTTTGTTATCCTCTGTTAAACAGATAAAATTGAGAATGGAGACGTCTACCAGAGAAGGAAAGGACTTCCTTCGAGCAGCTCGGGTGGACATGAAACAGGAAGTAAACAACAGGAAGTGGCTGAACAGAGAGGCAGCAGCTGGCGACGAATTCTTCTCCTCATCCTAGCCATCACTATCCACAACATCCCGGGTGAGTACAAACCACAGGACATGAAGTTTTGCTTGGGAACGTAAATTGAATTCAAACAATACGGCTTCTTTTTTTAATGATTAAGAGTGTTTTTCTTTGTTGTGGGGCGAAAACACATTTTAGCTATAACCTTCCATCAATGTAAACAGACTGAATGCCTGCACTCACTGATAAATACTCTTCGCCTTTATTGTGGTTTATATCTGCAAAATGGTTGTTGTTTTTTTTCCTCCACAACAAAGACGACGACTATGTATCGGTAATTTTTTTTCTAGGGGCGTTAAATCGAATTCAAATAAGCAGTCTTCTTCTTTATCAGTTAGTGCCAGCACTATGTCTGTTTTTCTCTTTTTGCTACAACTGTGCATCCAGTACATTGTTTAAGATATCCAGAATACAATCTTTGTTTTTCATTGAGTGACTGTTACAGTCATTTTTGTGGCTCTGGTTTGAGTTCCTGAATGAATGCATATATGCCTGCAGGAACAACATCAGCTGTGACCTGGAAGCAAAGCTTTCTGTAACAGGCAGCGCAGCACCTAGAAGCTTCTACTCAGGTTTTCTTGTTGACTCTAAGTGATGAAAAAATATTTTATTATGATGATGAAATGTTTTCCCAAATCATGAGCAATAGTTGCACCACAGAACTTTTACAGGGCTGACTAAGCACCCACTAATGATGCTAATGATAAACAGACAGTTAAGGGCAGTAATAAATTTGGGTTCATGTTGCTCTTGACTTTGCTGTCAACACAGCTTGAAAACTTTGTCTAAAATTTATTTGGCAGTTTGATTTAACTTTTCAGTATGGCAACGATATTATTTGGTTGTTTCAACAGTCCACCAGTTTAGTACAGACTGAAATAAATAAATAGTTATTGGATATGGATATTTTGACGTGCTTTCAGAAGACTTCACTTGTAATGCCACCGGGATGGTTGAAAAACAATGCTGTTTTTCAACCATCTTGATCGTCGCATTCATGCCAACTTTGAATTTTAGGCGACATGATACAAAGATACTAATGTATCATGGTATTAGCCTGCTAGTAGCAGCATATGGCAGCATATAGTCCAGCTTCACTGGTTGTTGTATTAGTGGCACCATTGAGCCTTTTATTAAGTGTAGCCAGTGACTGAAAAGTTCTTCAGTTGTTTGGGTCATGACTAAATAATTACTATATAGCAGCATGTTAATCTAAGTGGTAAACTTTATCAGCACAATTAATCATTGTCCAATACTGTGATCATCCACAGTGGATTAACGTAATCACATGACATTTTTAACTAATGCATTAATATAATGAATTACTGGAATAAATGCAGTCATTATATACAATCATGTTGTTACCTGCACTGTGAAGTTTTTTCATTTATCTGTCCGATGATTGGGCAGAAAGAAAAAGCTATCTACAAAAAGCAAACATCAAATGTGCATTTTTCTTCTGACACTAGAAAATGTAAACTTTGAAAAGTAATTGTACTGTGCTGCTAACATCGTTTTTTTACATGCAGCTCCGTGTTAAATACAAAGCTAGCAAAGAATCCAGGGTGATGTTAAAGCTGAGTGTATGCTAACCAGAGCCTGATCTTCAACAGGCAATGCTGAAGATCATCGAATAACTCGTTAGTACTTTATGTTACTGTATTGAGTAACGTACAATAACAAGCAGTCAGGCCTGTAACACCGCAGCCTCCATTTCTACCTGTAAATGTTTCTAGAATGTCTCCGGTAATTACTTTGAAGTGTCTTGTTCTCAAATTTGCTTTATGGTTTTGTGTTCATGCATAACAGAAAGATGTTGTGTTCCCTCTTTAGTATAGGGATTTGTGTTGGTGTGTGTGTGACTGTAACCTCGTAAGTGGTAGCATTGTGACAGTGCATTTCAGTTCACGTAACGGAGTAACATGACAGTAGTATAGGGAGTAGTGTAATGAAATATTTTCACCAGTGGGCAATTAAGTAACAAACTACATTACTTGTTACAAAAGCTAGAATAATGTGCAGTACACTGATGTATTCGTTTTTGTATTTTTTTTTTCTTTTTTGTAACGACCTCAGCATCGATTGTTAGGAACCGTGCTAAATATTTAAAGTTTACACTTTACATTAGATCAAGAAGAAGAAATCGCTAGTCCACGTCCACTGAGCCAACAATTCGTATTAACAGACATGATTTAACAGTCCACTCTCGTGTTGCACTCTGAACATGTGTAAGTAAACTTAGGAAGAGGCACCCGGTCCATTTGTGTCAATATAACACTTATTCATTTATCTATTTGCATCTAAACTGAATAATAAACAGTTTGTGTAGGATGTACTGCTGTACAATTTATTGGCCCCTTTGTTGTTATATTAACTTACCCAAAAAACTAAAATGTCAATGAATGAAAAGGAAAGAAAATCATGGCTCTTGTGATTGATAATATCACTTCAATACATTTGTGTTGTTACTCTTGCTCGTATTGATACATTACTGTCACTGCCTAAGAATTGATTAATGTGTTCACTGGCAAAACACTTAATTGTGTTTGTCCTAAAGGTGGAATTACTGTTCCCCCCCTTCCAGCTCTTTGTATTGAAGTAGAGACCATTGTTTGCGAGGTAGCAGAAGAAACTCCACAGACATAAGAAGATGAAGTGAATGCGCTACTCAGCAGCCTCGTCAGACCAAACTCAGGGTTGTCTGTTTGTGGTGTGAACTGTGCATCAATACAAATAAAAAATAACAATAGTTCATACATCATACACTCATTTAAACAACAACCATATGATGATCAATATAAAGTGAGCATGTCTGTCTGTGTCAGAGAGCAGGAGAGTCGTTTAGGGATGCCAGCAAGCTGTAAATGTTAGTCGTATAGTCGCTCTGAATTTACAATTCACCCACCTGCTGCTGAGCTCCACAGAATACCAACAATGTAGCTTTTTTCAAAGCTCATTATACACAAAAGCCTGTTTCCCAGCTCAGGCTGTTTTGTAGTGCGGAACGCTCACTGAATGTACATATTGATTTTCTTTCTCGCTTCAAATAAGTTGTTGGAATATTAATGACAAAAATAAATAAATCAGTCAAATAGACAGGTTTGCTCTGGAAGAGACCTCGCACTATTAAACACTACTCAGAGGTCAACGAGTCACAGTTTTGTCAAGTCCAATAAGCTAATTAAGTTAATAACCTGTCAGTCATACATCAGAGAGAAACGGCAGCCACTATGTAAAAACCTAAGTCAAGATAAGGTTCATACATAAAAAGAAAAGAATGGTAAAGTAATTAACAGCAGGGTCGGTAACTGAATTAACTGCTGTTAGTTTATAATCTGCTTATGAATTTTGTGTCGTTACATGCTCACAGGGACTAATTCTTTCCTCTCGTTAGAGGGAAAACTGTGACCGGTGTGGACCTTCAAAGTCCCCAGTTAATTTTAAATTGGCAGCATAAATAATCTTAACTCCCAGCACTCATTCCCTTTTGTTTTTCTCATAAAAGCAGAGGCTTTATTATTTTAATTGACTTGTGACATTGCTGAAGAGGAATGTGAGGTGCTCGCGGGGTACAATGAAATGCCAGTAATCGTAGCACTTTTTAAGCTTCCAGAGCTGAACTATTTTGCCGCACACTGAACTCAAAACGCAAAAACTAAATACAAAAAGAATTACAGCTTGTAAAACAAAAAAGCTCATGCTCGTGTTTAGACTCTTCATTTCAAATTAGCTTACGCAACTGTGATTTTTATTTACACTACCGGTCCCTGAAAAAAGCCTTTTTGTATAATTCTGATTTTTTTTTTTTTTTTTTGTTGAGGGGGAGCAGTTTGGGGGAACAACTTGAATTGCAATAAATAACTGGAAAAATTGGGGCATTTTAACATTTTGACCGGTAGTGTAAATCTCCAATTGTATTTCACATGTTTATATTTCAGTATAAGTTTGTCTGTTTTAAAGCAAAAAAAAAGAAAAAGGAAAAAATCATTAGAGAAAACATTTTTTTCTTATTTTGTGATTGTCATAGCTTGAGAGATCCAGTTGCTGGTTAGTAATGCTAACACTACTCTACCACTAATATTAAATTTCAGAAAGACCTTTATCCACATAGATTGAAATAGTAATGTGTATCCCCCGTGGGCAGTGTGTAGGGACGGTACCTTGCTCAGGGCTACCTTAGCCGTTCAGTGGATTCAAACCCCTGACCTTCCAATCATGGGGCCACCACTCTACCTACGGAGCTATCCCTGCCCTTTATTTTTTTTTTTCATTTTTAAATAATGTATCTCTCTCAATATACGTATAGATGGTCATGTGGCATGCGCCACAGATTTCAGGTTTACTGCTTCTTCGGGAGTTGACAATATAGAGGCAAATGTTAGATTAGGTTCTTCTTTCAAACTACAGGGTGGGCCATTTATATGGATACACCGTAATAAAATGGGAATGGTTGGTGATATTAAAGTCCTGTTTGTGGCACATTAGTATATGTGAGGGGACGAACTCCTCAAGATGGGTGGGGACCATGGTGGCCATTTAGAAGTCGGCCATCTTGGATACAACTTTTGTTTTTTCAATAGGAAGAGGGCCATGTGACACATCAAACTTATTGGTAATGTCACAAGAAAAACAATGGTGTGCTTGGTTTCAACGTAACTTTATTCTTTCATGTGTTATTTACTAGTTTCTCTTTGTTCACTGCCATTGACATGTCGAAGAGGTTAACATGTGAGGAGCGGATCGAAATTGTGTTGATATCTGGTGAACGCAGTAACCGGGTCATTGCAGCAGATTTCAATGCAAGACACTCTACGAGACCACCCATCTCCCATGCTACAGTTAGCAAACTGCTTGCTAAGTTTTGTGAAACTGGTTCAGTGTTGGATTTGCCAAAATGTGGACGCAAGAAAACTGTCACTAATGAAGAAACATCAGTGGCTGTCCTAGCTTCATTCCCTCTTTATGCACTGAAGCTGGCACGTTCCCTGAGTTTTTCCAGCAAGATGGTGCACCACCATATTATGGGTGCCAGGTCCATATTATGGGTGCATTCCTAGATGAACAGTTTCCGGGAAAGTGGATTGGTCGTCGTGGGCCAGTTGAATGGCCCCCAAGGTCTCCCGATCTGACCCCCTTAGACTTTTATCTTTGGGGTCATCTGAAGGCAATTGTCTATGGTGTGAAGATACGAGATGTACAGCACCTGAAACTACAGATACTGGATGCCTGTGCTGGCATTTCTCCTGCGGTGTTGCTATCAGTGTGTGAAGAGTGGGAGAAGAGGGTTGCATTGACAATCCAACACAATGGGCAGCACATTGAACACATTTTATAAGTGGTCAGAAACTTGTAAATAACTCATGAAAGAATAAAGTTACGTTGAAACCAAGCACACCATTGTTTTTCTTGTGACATTACCAATAAGTTTGATGTGTCACATGGCCCTCTTCCTATTGAAAAAACAAAAGTTGTATCCAAGATGGCCGACTTCTAAATGGTCACCATGGTCACCACCCATCTTGAGGAGTTTGCCCCCTCACATATACTAATGTGCCACAAACAGGACTTTAATATCACCAACCATTCCCATTTTATTACGGTGTATCCATATAAATGGCCCACCCCATACTTTCCAAATATAACATTTAAAATTATAATTATAACGGCAGTACAAAGTACAAAAACAGTTTCCATGTTTGCTGATATTGGTTGAGACATCATAGCAAATAAACTCACTAAGTAGGCTACCATAATTGCAACTTTCTGAATGTATGAGACACAAAAAAGAGCATGTGAGGAATATGCGAGTTGATTTTACTTTCTAACTTGTTGAGTGAGTATCTCCATGTTATCTATAAGTAATGCAGACACATGAAAAATTGACTTTAGCGGTTTTACTATTATGTATTAAACTGCTGTCAGATTGCTGCTTCATTTTTAAAGTGATACAATATTAATTGTTTAGCGAACAGACATGAATTTGAACATTAGAACATTTGCAGTCTGAAAGTGTATTTGAGAAAAACTCAGATCGGTTTAGATATTTGTCAGTGGTTTCGTGTCTTGAATGAGCGCTTATTTCTTTTAAATGTAAGGCAGAAATAGTAAATCAAATAATGTATATTCTCTCTGTTATCTATATTTAAAGTGAAAGTAAAAATGCACTGAGAGTCAATCAATGCTACAAGGAATCATACAGCAGAGCTGACAGGTTTATTAAAAATACATTTCTTTCAAGCATGAATCATCGCAGTTAAAACATTAATGTCTTGGAAGTCCTCAACAGAATTATAAATAAACTATAATTCAAAAGTCCATGCATATTTGCCCTTTGATGAGATATCCACTCTAACTATTAAATGTTAAAATTGCTCACCTTGGATTTGAAAGGATTTGAAAATGAGAGTTTTATATAAAAACACAGCAGAAATTCTCTAATAATGTTACTTCACCTCTTTACTGCGGTTATAACAGCCTGTTACCAAAGGTCTCAGGTGACTTCCTCCTTGTGCTCGTCCTGTGTTTGAGAGTTCTTATATATGAAAATGTGGAAACATAGAATAGAATTGTGAGCTGAACGCTGAGATGTGGGCAAGTAATGATTTGCTCAAATTAAAGTGTGTAATTAATAAGAATGAGTTCACTTGCTTGAATGATTTTCTACTTCAGGCTTGATTGATTTCTATTTGTCTATTTGTAACAATGTCACCAATTGAACTCTGTGTGAAATGATTGTTTCTTAAATGGTTCATAAGACACAAAATTAGGAACCAGTGTGCTGTGGAGTATTTACTGCACTGGAAAGATTATGTGACGGCCCACAAGAAGGTTGCTGGTTTGAGTCCAGCCATAGATACAAACACTTTGTTACAACAAAGAAGCCAAAAGTATCTTTTTTTTATTAATAACATCAAAGAAAAAGCACATAAAACTAGCAATATGTACTTTGCTCCTTTTAAGATTTTTTTATTATTATATTTTTAAAATAAACTAGCAGTGTTTATCCTGTTTAAAAGGCCCACTGGTGTTATGGGTAATTTTGCACTCCTAAATTGCAACAAGAGGGACCTGTTTGCTTCTTTGAAGTGCTTCTTCACCAACTAATCATGCAATTTAACATAGACTACAAACACTGAAGGCTTTGCGCTATAATGACCTCATCATTTGATTCAGACTGATGAAAGAAAACTATTTTACATAAAACTCTAATACTGAGCAGTAATTTGTCACATTTTATGTGGAAAAAAATCTGCTTTTCACTGAGTGCCTTTATCAAGGGTGCAAAAAGTGTACTTATTTGTCCATGTTGATGCCCGTCTTTACCTGTAGAAAGGGAGGCTATCAGTATGCGGCGTGAACTTTTCCTTGAACAACACAAACAGCAGCTGCAAAATAGAGTGTACTGATCTTCAAAGAGGCTCTGAAGACACAGCAGAGGCTGAGTCGAAGACGTATGGCCACCTTTTCGTGCCACCATTAGCGTTCCTCCCTATTAGTGTGATGGATGGAGCTCACTGATTGCTAGTACTAGCAGCTGGGTTAGGAAAAAAGTCAACCAGGAAAAAAAAATTGGATTAAGTGCTAACGGTGGTTAGCACTGTTGCATCACAGGAAGAAGGTCCTGAGTTCAATTCCACCACCTTGCCGGGGTCTTTCTGTGTGGAGTTTGCATGTTCTCACTGTGTTTGTGTGGGTTCTCTGGCTACTCCAGCCTCCTCCCACAGTCCAGTGACATGCAGTTAGTGGGGATACGTTAAATGGAAACTCTAAACTGCACATAGGTGTGAGTGTGAGTGGTTGTCTATGTCTTTGCCCTGCGACAGACTGGCGACCTGTCCAGGGTGTACCCTGCCTCTCGCCCTATACTGCGGGAGAAGTGGAAGAGAATGGATGGATGATTACATTCCTTATAAGGTTAACTCTTATGTTGCTTTTAGTACATTTTTACTAATGGAGATAAAGAGCCTCAACAGCCATAAGTTGTCCCTGTAATCAGTAATAATCACAACATGCAAATTTCCAAAATTAAAAAAATATATATATCAAAACATAGGTCTGGAATTTTCTCTGTCTGCCCAGTAATTATCCATTAACCACCCATAATTACAGTAAATATCTCTGTGAAGGTTCTCAGTCATCCAGGTCATCGTAGTCAAAGGAGCTTGCAAAGAAAAGCGTCTGGACTTCTTTAAGTTACTTGAAGATGTTTCACCTCTCATCCGAGAAGCTTCTTCAGTTCTAAGGTAAAATGGTGGAGAGTCCCAGATATAAACCTAGTGGGAGTATCCCCCCCCACAGAGGGACTAAAGGACCCTCCTTTTGTCCCCAAAAGGACAGACGCAACAACATTGTCATCCCCTATGTAGCCGGTGTATCAGAGAAACTCAGGAGGGTTCACATTTTGGACAGAGAGGACAGATGGTTTGAAAGAGGAGTGAAAGAAGCCATCTATGTCCATTGTGAGCGACCATCTTTGAACAGAGGCGGTGGTTTACGACACCAACTGTCTGCCATCTATAATCCAGTTTTGAGATCTCTTCCCAGACGCCTTAACGCCCACTCACATCCTGGGCCATCTGACCTCAGGAATTCGTATGATAAGGTGGGGCCAGGTTTCACAATGAGCTCACCCGAAACCCTGGCTGATTGGGATCCACACCCAGTTTCACACCTTGGCTCAGGCGATTAGAGGATCATCAGGGGGTCCTTTTGTCCCTCTGTGGTGGGGATACTCCCACTAGGTTTATATCTGGGACTCCCCACCATTTGACCTTAGAACTGAAGAAGCTTCTCGGATGAGAGGTGAAACATCTTCAAGTAACTTAAAGAAGTCCAGACGCTTTTCTTTGCAAGCTCCTTTGACTACAGTAAATATCCAGTATTTATCCAGGATTTGTTGGCATTCTTCTAAAGACATAAATTATGGATGTATGTACATTGTATTACTTTTTTCTCTATAATCTAGATCAAGACTAACTGATTGGCTAACATAAAATCGGTTCAAAAAGTTTTGAATGATTCATTTATCATTTAAAAAAGAAATAAAGAATAAAACAAGCCAGTTTTAAGCATCTCTTGGTATAGTAAGCTTCTGTGGCATAAGGATTTGCTGCTTGTGTGCATCATGGGTAACTGTAAACAGATTAGTTGTTGATTATGGATGCTGATCAGATAAGATGCTTTGTTGGCCTGTACTGTAATTTCTCACATGATAGATTCAGTATTTCCATCAGCACAGCAGTCATTTCACACATAAATGGGCTGCTATGTTTTTCCAGTCACTTCCACATTTTGTTAAGTTTGAGTGACACTTGATATTAAAAGAACAGCCAAGCAAAAGGAAATTAAAGAAAGGTTACTGAGAGCTCTCATGTTAGACTGATTCAATGAGTGCTATGTTAATGTGCATGGTCCCTAAATTAGCAAAGCAACAGTTGAGGCAGTTTTGAGTTTATATGCTGATTCAGTGAAAAACAAAAAGAGGCTAATCAGAAGAGAGTAGCTGATGACGAATGTTTGTTCAAACATAGTCTTTCTAAACCTGTTTGAGGTAAATAAAGACCCTCAGGAACTATGTGAGAATTTGTTATGCACAATCGTTTAGGGTTCAGTGCATTTTACAACAGAACATTCATCAAGGCCGCTGTTTGTCTAGTTTCTTCCAGGCCTTTGGAGTCACTTTAAATACAAAAGTTGCCACCAATTGTGTGTCTTTTGATGCTAAGTATTACAAGGTATTAAATTATGGTTTTCATCAAGCAGTTTGCATTTTGTGATGCAGCAGGATATAGCAAATTTGAAATGTCACTTTGTTGTTCGTGTAAAGGTGAGGATTGAAAGAAAAAAAAAAAAGACGCAGCTTGACTTTAATGTTTTTGGAATAAACTTCTCACCGGGAAATAATATTTTAAAAAAAATAGCACAGTGGGAAAAGTAGTGTGTCCGTGGGTGAGGAGTGGAGATTAAATGAAGGTGCAATGAAAGGAAGCGGCTGCTGTGACAATGGCCTGTCAGCAGCAGTATTGTCACAGTCGCTTAAAAGAGCATAAAAGATAAGGCAGGAATTGGATAGAGCTGGTTGCTGAGCCAATGCAGACACACACAAACATACACAATTGCATGCAGAAACAGATTCACAAGAAGTTGCAGACAATTCACCTAGATCTAGCTGACTCTTAGAAGAGAAAAGACACAAAATAAAACCCTATAGCTCAGAACTGAAGAAGCTTCTCGGATGAGAGGTGAAGTCCAGACGCTTTTCTTTGCAAGCTCCTTTGACTACGATGACCTGGATGACTGAGAACCTTCACAGACACTATAGCTCACCCCACCCCCGGTCCCCAACCCCTGGGCCACGGACCGGTCCGTGAGTCGTTTGGTACTGGGCTGTGATAGTTGGGACTTGGGTGTAAAATTTATGGTTTTCAGGGGTTTTTTTATTATATATTTTCATGTACTTTATATTTGTTTTTTTGTGTCTTATTTTGAAAGAAATATTTACACGTTACCATAGTGACCAGAGAGCATTAAGGGGCAGAGAGGAGGATGTTACTCTCAATGTTGTTGGCGCATTTCAGGAGGACGCTGCTAATAAAGTTACACAATTACACAGTGAATTTGGGTTTATTATTATATTTACAAAATACCACAGTTTTTGTCTTGGTCCTTCGTTTTATTTTGTTGTATTTATTTCCGGTCTGTGAAAATATTGTCTGACATTAAACCGGTCCGTGGCTCGAAAAAGGTTGGGGACCGCTGCTCTAGCTACCCTAGCTACATTAACAATCTCGTCCAGTTTTTAAAGTTCTCTACTGAAATTTGTTCAAGCTGTTAAAGTTTTTCATATCACCTTATTTTATGTATAATATGTCTTATGTATACAATACTACAATGTTTTAAATAGTTTAGCATATGAACGATTAGCCCCCATAAGCTAAAATCTAAGGCTTCAGATCACTTTCTCACAGTAAACATGAGGTGTCCAACCAGCTTGGTCTTAAAACCTTCTGTTTAGAAAGGACAGCCAATCAGGTTTAACCTCCTAAGACCCTGTTTCATGGCATGCATTTTAAATTTCTCTTTGCAATTTGTGCTGACTGGGACCTGATGAATGTAAAAACAAAGAATTATCTTTTTATCTGATTTTGCTCTACAGGAGCCTGATATCCACATATGAAGACATTCGTTTTAAATTTCAATAAAACAGTGGCAGTATAATGTCCCCGTAAGTGGGATATCTGGTCCTTGTAGAGCAAAATTTAGCATTGTGGTCTAGGCAACCCAAAATGTGATGTCCATATATGTGGACACGGGGTCCTAGGAGGTTAAAGTCACTAATTCTAGCTATCAGATGACACAAATAAGTGATCCTAAAGTATAACCCCATGTCCAAAACATCTATTTAATCAATTTCTTGAATTAAAAGTGAATAATTAAACTGCACTTTGTATTAAAAAATGGGTAGCAAGTCACTGTAGTCAGGTCTACCATGAGATCAACAGGAAAGGGAAAAGAATAAGCAGTAGAGAAGCAGATGTGGGTAAGACTGTTCCAGTGAACCGGACCGCACACAATGACTAAATCACCTAGAAAATGATCTTTAGAGCCATTAGAACCAAATATAGGAGCCACATTTGACATTTTTAAAGAAAGGAACAAAATGAGTCAACATTGGACTCGTACCTATCTGTCCATTCACTAAGAAGCTAACTGTGTGGCACAAATGTATCATAGCTGCACATAATGGCTTTCCACACACATCTGTGTAAATGCAGTGGGTGAGCGGGAATGAGACTCTGGGGTGTTTATTTCCAACTTCCAGCATGAAGAGAAAGGATATATCAGCAGAGAGCCAAGAAACCAAGAGATTTAAGGTCAGCGTAATGATTTATTGGTCAGTATTTAACAAAAAGCCTTAGAAATGATCATGCTTGAATGTGGTGAGTACTTTCGACATATAGAAAACACATAAAAATGTAAAATATCATGTTACGTTTGACCTCTGACCTCTCCTTAGAGGTCCATAGATTGATCTGAAGGTCAACCTGATAATGCTACACAAAGCAATTTGACGCTATTTTTCTTACTGCCATTGTTTGTATTGACAACATTGAGGCATTTAGGAAATGATATATGAGGATTCTAAACATCACATTACTTTTGACCTCTGACCTCTTCTTCAAAGTCAAATAAGGTCAAACTTTCATTAAAAAAAGTCTTATCTTTAAAGCCATGTTTAAAACTCTTCTGCCTTTGTATTGGCAATAAATAGCATTTTACATTTGACCCAGTTTTTACATTTCACGTCCACCTTTCTTTAAAGTTAAACCCAGAATGTGTCTCTAAAGGAAGTGCTGTCATGAGAAAGAGAATGAGCTGCCTACATAGTGAGAAATATACTGTAGTATAATGTTATGTAATAAGCTCAAGTTATACATATCCAGTTATTTAATACCCCCATTATTCATTAGCTACTCCTACATAGTGTTTGTGCAATCATAGTAAACATATGTAAGCATACCCTTATCTAAATTTCACTGCACTAGAAAACCTCTTCAATTATATTCTAAAAGAACAAAGCAAAAAACAAAAATAATATATTTGAAATATAATATTATTTCTTGAAAATGTAAATACATTTTAATTTTTTTTCTATTCTTTTTTTAAATGTAATTCGTTTTTTCTGTCACTTCAAAAAATGATTGAAGTAAAGCAGACACATTGGGGTTTTTAAAGTGAGAGTTGGCATCTTTAAAGGAAGGAGGCAGGAAACCGAAAGGCTGAACCAAGGGCCAGTAAGAGATAAATAGGAGTCATATTAAACTGTGGATCACTCAAAGCCACTCTAACAGAGTCCAGTGATTAAAATTATGGAGGTGGAAACGAGCATAATGGTTTGGTTTTTAACAAAAGCTCTGTGGCACAGTAAGAACATATTGTTTGTTTGTTTGTTTGTTTATGTTTATTGATTGATTAGCATTCAAATATCTCAGTGAAGACAGAACAAAGATTTACCACAATGCAAGAAAGCATGAGACAAGGCTAATCAAAAGGTATTGGCTGAAGCATTTGCTTATTACGCCAACCCTTTTAACAAAAGATCTTTTAGCATGCAGCTCCTGTACACAGGGCTCGAAGCAAATAATAAAATTCAATTCAATTCAATTTCATTTATATAGCGCCAAATCACAACAAATGTCGCCTCAAGGCGCTTCATAGATACAGAGAGAAAAGCCCAACAATCATATGACCCCCTATGAGCAAGCACTTTGGCGACAGTGGGAAGGAAAAACTCCCTTTTAACAGGAAGAAACCTCCGGCAGAACCCGGCTCAGGGAGGGGCGGCCATCTGCTGCGACCGGTTGGGGTGAGAGAAGGCAAACAAAGCAAAAACAAAACAAACAAACAAACAAACAAGAAAAAACACCACCACCTTAGTAAGTAACTACATCAAAGCAAAAGAATCAAGAGGTTTTCTGTTTTTTGTTTTTGTTTTTTTTTTTTTGCTCTTTTCATTCTTGATATATATATTTTTCTAATACTCTATTTTTAAACATATTGTTAAACAAGGAAAATGAACTACACCTTTTTAAATCACTGTCATAACTATTCCACAGATTAACTCCTCTAACAGAAACACATCTCTGCTTTATATTTGTCCTTATCTTGTTTTTTTTTTAAAGAAATCTGTTCCCCTTAAGTCATATTGACTCTCTCTGACTTTGAACAGCTTCTGAGTACTGGGGCAAAGCAAGTTATTTTGTGCTTTATACATTATCTGTGCCATTTTATATTCAACTAAATCATAAAATTTCAGGGTATTCAGATTAATAAACAAAATGTTAGTTGGTTCTATATAGTTTGATTGGTTTATAATTCTTATAGCTCTTTTTTGCAACTTGAAAATAGGAAGAGTGTTCGTTTTATATGCATTACCCCATATCTCCAGACAGTAAGTCATATATGGAAGCAACAGAGTACAATAGAGTGTGTATAATGATTTTTTGTTCAGGACATGCTTTGTTTTATAGAGAATAGCAATGGTTTTTGACATTTTTGTTTTCACATGGTTTATATGAGACTTCCAACTCAGCTTATCATCAATTATCACTCCAAGAAATTTATTTTCGTACACTCTTTCAATTTCAATTCCATTAACCCTGATTTTAGATACATTTTTCATTTGTCTAGTGCCAAAAATAATCAATTTTGTTTTCTTTATATTTAATGATAACTTATTTACATCAAACCAGTTTTTTAATATATTTAACTCCTTTTCCGCTGTAGTCAGAAGCTGTTCTAGGTTTTTACCTGAGCAATACAGAGTGGTATCATCAGCAAACAATACACATTTTAACAGTTTGGAAATGCTACATATGTCATTTATGTATAATATAAATAATTTAGGGCCCAGCACAGAGCCCTGAGGAACACCACAAGTTACCTTCAACTGCTTAGATTTTACATTATTGAATTCGACATATTGATATCTGTCATCCAGGTAACTTTTCATCCACTTGTATGCTAACCCTCTTATGCCATATCTCTCTAGTTTATTCATTAATATAGAATGATCAGTCGTATCAAACGCCTTTTTTAAGTCTATAAAAACACCAACAGTATATTCCTTATTATCTATAGCATTAGATATCCCTTCTACAAGTTCCATCACTGCCATCGAAGTGGACCTTTTCACTCTAAAGCCATATTGGTTATCACTTAGGAGATTATGCTTCTCAATATATTTATCAAGTCTATTAACAAATAACTTTTCTAAAATTTTTGAGAACTGTGGGAGCAGTGATATTGGCCTATAATTGGTAAACTGACTTCTCTCTCCGTTTTTATGGATTGGAATAACTTTTACTATTTTCATTTGTGAGGGAAATACACCAGTTTGAAAGGACAGATTACAAATGTATGCGAAAGGTTGCACTATATATTCTATAATACTTTTAACTAATATCATGTCAATACCAAAACAGTCAGTGGACTTTTTATTTTTAAATGTCTTCACAATGTTAATTATTTCTCTATGAGTTACAGCACCAATAAACATGGAGGACACATTCTGAGTAATATGTTTATTTAGGTCGTTATTATTTCTTGACTCTGGAATTTCTTTTGCTAAATTAAAGCCAACATTTACAAAGAAATCATTAAATTCATTTGCAATGTCTTTAGTTTTATCAAGCACAATATCTTTATCTTTTTTAAAATAATCTGGATAATTCTTATTTTTTGAGCCCTTTTTGATTATACTATTTAATATCCTCCATGTTTCTTGTGTGTTACTTCTACTTTGCTCCAATAATTTGTGGTAATATTCTTTCTTACTTGTTCTTATAATATTTACTAATCTATTTTTATATAACTTGTACTTTATTTCAGCATCTTTTGTCCTCTGTTTTATGAATCTCTTATATAGATTATTTTTCTTTTTACATGCATCTTCTATCCCCTTTGTGATCCATGGCTTATTTGATCTGTGATGCTTTCTAGTGATTTTCATTAAAGGACAATGTTTTTCATATAGTGAAATTACAGTTGATAAGAATGCATCATATGCACTATTTGAATCTTCATTTGCAAAAACCTCATTCCAATTGTGTTCCTTTAAGTCCACCTGGAGGGCAGCAATGGCTCTTGTTGTTCTAAGTCGTATCATATCAAATATTTGATTCTTTTGTTTAGTTTTAATCCCAAAATAATTTTGAAAAATTGCAAAAACAGGAAGATGATCGCTTATATCAGTTATAAGAAGTCCACCTACTATTTCATGGTCAATTTTATTTGTGAATATATTATCTATCAATGTAGCTGTATCAATTGTTATTCTACTTGGTTTTATAATTACAGGGAAAAGGGAGTTACTATACATTGTATTTATGAAATCTGTTGTTTTCTGATGTCCATTTGGGTTTAGCAAATCTATATTAAAATCACCACAAATTATTTGCACTTTTTTTATCATTTAGGTTGCTAAACATAGCAGCAAGTTTTTCATTGAATGTCTCAAGGCATGAACCTGGTATAAACCTATTGTGACTTTATACCATGACCTTTGTCCAGGTTCCTTGTTTAACTGTGTTTTTCAGCAGTATGATTGTAACACCACAGAGTGAGAAATTGTCTGTATGAACAGTTTGACTGCTCCTTCTCATAGTTTCTCTATTTAAAACTCTGTTCTCTGATTTTAAACTGAGGGGAGGAACGCCGTGTTTCCAGAAAATATTTCCTCCTTTAGTGTTCGACGGCAGTGGTGGAGAGTGTGAGCTGACACAGAATGGTGACTGTAAAGGCCATAGCATATGATTCACAATTTCCATGGTGATCGAGGTTGGTGACCTATTGTTTTCTGCGCACGGCAAAAGATTTCAATGAAGAATAAATAAAAAAACAGTGCAGTTTATTCCTACTCAGCCTTTCTTCTAAGACTTGATTTGTGGAGGACGTCAGGAAGGTACAAGAATTTTTTTTTCCTCCACAGTATTTTAACAATCCACAAGGTATGCATTTAAATGCCACGAGATGCAAGCAAAGACAGTAAAACGTAGGGCTCAGGGATAAAACCTGACAGGTGTGTGAGTGTTTACCGCTCCCCTGCTATCTCTGGACTGTTCTTTGGAAGAAAAGCTTCCAGCCCAGTGGACTCTTCAGCTGTGAAGCAGGATGAGAGGTCAGCAGCTGTTGTCAGAAAACTAATTCTTCATTCAAAAGAGCAGACAAAAGTCTGGCAAATAATCAGTGTCAATGCTGAAACTCATCCTAATTATTTAGGTGTTATCCAAGTAGCTGATGTAATTTCCTTAGCATTTAAAGCAGCTGATTTTGAAAACTTCTAGTGTGCCTCAAGCAGCTCCAAACAGTGAAACTCTCACAGCTTATGTTTTATTCAAACACAGTTGAAGGTTTTTCAGTGCCAGATTTTTTACTGGCCCTTCGGCATTTCAGACTGTTTCTGAGGATTAAGATGGATAGTAAAGCAGACCCACAGCGTACCCAAAGGGTGGGTTTTTCCACACAATGCCACTACATTGTGTCTGCCTGTAATGAGCCAGCGGGAGGTTGATAAGAACTAGTATGTGTCGTTATGAGAGGTAATAACAGGTGTTAGATTGTGATGAAGTGGTACCTCAGCTGGAGAAGTCTGTTTTGCAGGGACATCTGGTTCCTAGAAAAGCCTCTGTGTCAGCTTTCCACTCTTTATTTTATCTTCTTGTTGCTTCATTTATCTCTCTTATTCCCATTCTACTTGTTTTTGTATACAAGAGGTGAAATGCTTTTAGAAGAAAAAGTGTTTTAAACCCTTTGAAATTACCAAGAGAAGATCAGAAAACTTTGTTCTTTCAAGATTGTTTCTACAACAGGACAAATTACTAGAAGTACCCTGTGTTGTGTCTTGAGCACCAGTTCTCCAGGCTTTTGAGAGTTTTTCTCGCTCATTTTCAGTCCTGGTTTTTAAGCCACTTAACACTGACCTATGAATCAAGTTACCTAAGTCGAATGACAGACAACTCGCAAACACAGTCTGACAAACATCAAACAGTATTTTGGCAGGAAAGAGGTGATCCCCAAAGAGCTGAAAATGTTTCATGTTTCATGGTATGCAATGTGTCCTTAAAAAAGCTTTAACAACTTGACAAATAGAGAACATAATAAAATGTGGCTGAGTTGATGATTATCGGTAGAACAGTATGTGACGTCAGAGGAAATCAATTCAGCTGACAGGACCTGAGTGATACACCTGGCTCTTCAGTTGATCACCATCACTTACTATCATCATCAGAAATGGTCTCGATGACTGAGCGTGTGTCGTCTTTAAGACGCACTTAAAGAATTTAAATCGGGTTGAATCTGGGGTTTGACAGATGACACGAGAACTGGAGTGAAAATCAGCGGCAACAGGTTTTATGGAGTCAAATGTCAATTCTTGGTGTAAATGGTGGTCAATATTTAAGGAGGACGTCAAGAGAGACACGCAGTGAGTGCCTACAGTTGTCTGTAAAACGGAGCGGAGGCTCGGTCAGGATTTCTGGCTTTTAGCCAGGGGGTGGTGATTAGGTTAAAATTGAAGGAAATATTTTTATCAACCATGCAATACTAGCTGGAAAGCATCTGACGGCTTCATTTTTCAGCATGATGATGATGATGTCAAAAACACTGCCAGTGCTGTAAAAGCATACGAGAAATGACATAATGGAACACGATCAGTCTGGATTGGCCTCCCCTAGGGCTGTTCAATATAACGATATATATCGGATGACGATATAAAAACATCTATTGTTTCATTTGACGCTATCGTTTGTTTCGTGGTGTTGCAAAATAAACTGTTTATGGCAATATTTTTTTGATGGTCACTGTAGTGGCTATATTAATTTCTTAAAGATCTCTCCTTCTTTAAAGTTCTCTTTATATTTAATATAACCACACTACAAACAGAGAAGCGCTTGTTTTTATGCGTTATGGTTAGCAACAACGACGGTAATAGCATCACGTGTCCGCTTGTTTATTTTCCACGGAAAACTTTCACAATAAAGCTCAAGTTCCTGTTGAGACTTTTCAAAATAAACTGAATCACGTGAAAGATGCAGCGTATTTACGGATGAGAAGCAAAAAAGAGCCGCCAGGTGCTAAAAAGTAAACCTTAGACTCAAACGTTAGAACAGGCTTTTCCCCGCAGCACGCCGTGTAATAAATACAAAGAAAACGGCGGCCTTTACAACTTATGTCTAAAAATGTGTCGTTTCAATTAAAACACTCGACTCCAGGTACGCGACGCGCAGCTGGAAACACTTCACGCAAGTCGAGCTGCCCGAGATTCACAGAATTTACAGAAAATGTAAAGTTTTTGTGATTTAGGACGATAGATGTCTTAATATCGGGATATGAGATTTTGGTCATATCGCACAGCCCTAGCCACCCCTGAACATTTTTAAGCAGTGTGGGATCATCCTGAAAGCGAACAGAACAACAGGCAGCCAACATCCAAAGAAGAGATTTAATGTCCCTAACAAGCTGAGCATACCAAATATTGACTTTCACCTCCTAAATATTGTACAAATTCTGGCTTATATTCTGTATTTCCATGTGTTTGTTTCAGTACATCGCTGCACGCGCTTCCCATTTTCCTAACAAAATATACAGAAATGAGAAGTGGCTCAAGAGTTCTGCACACAAAAAAAATTAAATATAAATGTTACCGTGGACTGTAAAAGAAAAGCTTATTTATTAGAACATGAGGTAATTTAGGCCTGCTGGAGCTCAGTCATACTTCAATTCAATTCAGTTTTATTTATACAGCACCAAATCACAACAACAGTCACCTCAAGGTGCTTTATATTGTAAAGTAGACCCTTCAATAACACATACAGAGAAAAACCCAACAATTATATGATCCCCTATGAGCAAGCACTTTGGCGACAGTGAGAAGGAAAAACTCCCTTTTAACAGGAAGAAACCTCCGGCAAAACCAGGCTCAGGGAGGGGCTCGAAATTAATATATAAAATGTAAAGAAATGAATAGAAGCTGGCAAAAGAGCAGAAACCATGTTGTTATCTTTTATTTTAGTCACACCCTCTGTGACCCTCTCAAAGTACAATTTAGGCTGAACTCTGTTAAAAAGCATTAATTTGGTTACTAACAAGCCAGTATTAAGCTAGCGTTGTGTCTGTAGATAAAAGGTTGGATTAACAAACACAGCAAAAATTAGTAAAGAAAAACATTTGTTAATGGTGCTTTAAATGTTTCTGTAATTTAATCAGTGTGTCACACGTGATTCTAAGTGCTGTGCAAACCTCTCCAGGCAGTTTTACCCTTGATTCTTGTTCCTGCCTTGTTTCTTTAAATCCTCGCTGTGCATAAAGAAAATAAATAAATAAAGAGACTATGAATCAGCAGGTTGTAGCTTTGTAACAACATAGCTGTTAATGGCATGACAGGATGTGTTTGCTTGTCAGTGTTTGAAGCAGGCCACACACACACACAAACACTCATTATAGATACCCTGTGACCTTTTCACTTTCAGTTTGAATAGTGTGTACTTTAAATATATGTGGCAGGCATGACAAATGAGACAAATGGGACATCAGAGGAGAGGGCTGCTGCTCAGAGTGTGCAGAGAGGCAGACAGACTGGCTCTACACACTGGTCCCAACTTTAAAGAAGCCCTCACGGCACAGATAAAGCAGCTTTCCCCTTCTACAGCCTCACTGTCTGTAGCATCTAAAGCAGACAATTCCCAGCACCTTATAGGGAAAACAAAAACAAAAAAACACAAGACCTAATTTCTTATATTTACACTCAGTCATAGATCAGCAATCATATTTCAATCTACAGTCTCCATCCCACAAGGGCTGCATATCCACGTATAGCAGGTTTCATAATAGAAATCTGTTTGTAAACAGCAAGGCCATCCTTCAGACTGGGAACCTCCACAGGCGTTTTGCTGTTAATAGATCGGTTTCCTGTTTGAAAAGACAGCACCTAGTATTTTTCTTTCACAGTACACAGACTTTCTGTCCATGCTGATTTTCTTCACGTATTTTGTTATCATCTACAGTTTGCCAAGATGTTCTTCTTTCATCCATCCTCTTAAACTTTTCTTATTCCTGTGTAACAGAGAAGCCCAAGGACATAGACTAACAAAGATCAACTGTTTGTGTCTCTGCAGAGGGCTTGGCAGTAGGTGTTGGTTTTGGAGCTGTAGGAAAGACAACATCTGCTACCTTTGAGAGTGCCAGGTAAGACTGATGTAAAACCCGAGAAACAAATACAACAGTAGTTGAGGTTATCTGTTCACAAGCTCTCTGACTGGTTATTATTACTACATTAAAAACTTCAGATAGTTGAGTTTAATACTGAAGCTGATGGTTGGCTTTTCTTATGCTCATTTTTTGCTCCATATTGTTTTTATGAGCTTTGGAATATTCACAATTCAAAAGAAGGGAGGAGAAACCCATAGTCTGTAATTTGTTCTCAGTTATAGGTCATTTCCCTTTACAACGAGCTGTCTTTTGATTGGCCGCTCCTCGTAAACTCAAGATTTTAACAGCAAGCGAGGGGACTTCAGTGCTGTGTGTCTGAAATAATCACAATCAGGGTATCCTCTCATCTTGATATCACACAAAGCTGAGATGAGCGTTTAAAGAACTAACATTAGTATTTGAAATGTTGGCTATGGCTAATGTGAGTATCCAACAATGTAATAGTATATAAATGATTGGAAATAAGTTCCCCTTTGAAGATGGGTTTGATTACTTTAGTGTGTTTCCATGCGATCCCATAACTGTTCTCTGTTGTGTGCTGCTGACACCTAGTGGTTATATTCCGGTACTGGCGATACAGTTGGAGATCCCAGCAAACCTTTTCTAAGCCACCAGCCTCGTCTCTTGAAGCAGCTGCATGTTTATCTGTGGATCTGAAAAGGCATTAAGATTGAAAACAATCAGGTCTTTAACAAATAGAAACAAGCTAACACTTTGATCTGCTAACAGTGTGAGTTTAGGTTACACACACTACCAAAAGCAGTTATAAACCAGAGTTAAACTACACTTGTAGATACTGATTAAACACAGGCGGCAGCACTTATTAAAAAATATTGTTAAACCCAGGACGCACTGCACCAGTGTAGGGTCTGACAATGAGTCCAAGGATTTCATCCCAATACGTAATAGCAGTCAGGGTGGCTTTGCCTAACCTGTGGACTTCTGGGTCCCGCTCCATGGACGTGCCTCTCCACACCATCTCTGACCCATGGCAAACAAACCAAACTGGTCCCCGCTGCTTATCCAGACCATTTCTGAAGCTTGGGAGCAAGCTCAGGGTGAACCTCCTCTGATCTGTGCGGTTGACCTTCCAGTTCTGGTATTCAGTGGCAAATGCCAATCGGGCTACGTGGCACTGGGCATTAAGCACAGGGCCCAGTAGAGGACGCTGGGCCCTCAGCCCACCTTCATGAAGTCTTTTTCTGATTTTTTTTTTGGTCAGAGAGATTGACACCAGTGTCCTGTTGGAGCTTTGGCAGAGCTCATCATTTTCCTCCTTGCCAAAGGAGTAGATACCAGTCCTGTTTATTGAGTTGAGGACCTGCGGCCCTATCCAGCTCTCCTGGAGTAACAGCCCATCTCCTCCTTGGCACTGTGCTGGGAGACACATCAAAACTAGCCAAATGAACAGTTTACTCTGGTTTGGCTTCAATGTCTGACGACTGATTATTACAAAAGTTTCAAATTTGGGAAATCTGTGTGATAAATTACACAGTATCTGGAAACTCCTTTTATCCCTACACCGAAACCTTCCTCGCCATCCAAGTTGTTATCGTGTGCATCCACTCTACATGTAGTTACATTTCTTGGGAGGTGTACGTCAAGTTATGTAGAAGGTTGCGGTGTAGGGTTAAAATGGGGTTCCAGTTATGGCGCAAGTTACAACGTAGATCTGATGCAGATGTAAGCATAAAGGTTGCACACAAATTATCCACAAAATTCCTAAGATTTACAAATATAAAAAAGGTTTCATGCAATACCAATGAGTTTACACTCAATGTTGTCCTTTCAGCCTGAAGACTTTCACTCTTGTCTTCCCACTTCATCATGGCACCATTGGTGGTCAGCTTAATATTTCATAATATTTCTTGTAAAGAAAAGTTGGGTGACTGATTGTTTGTGCTCCATCAGAAATTTGGCCATTGGTATCGGAATCCAGAATTTCCCTGAAGGGCTGGCAGTGAGCCTGCCCCTCCGCGGGTCAGGGGTCTCAACATGGACAGCCTTCTGGTAGGGGAAACACAGGTTTCTACTCACTGTGTCAATCTTCGAACAATGTGCAGCCGCCTTCATCGTTGGTGTTCTTCCTTCAGGTATGGTCAGCTTAGCGGTATGGTGGAGCCTATTGCCGGGCTGCTCGGCGCCGTAGCTGTTGTTCTGGCAGAACCTCTATTGCCGTACGCGTTGGCATTTGCTGCCGGGGCGATGGTCTATGTGGTGGTGGATGACATCATACCTGAGGCGCAAGTCAGGTAAGAGTGCAAAGGAGGAGTTATTTTGGGGGTGGGGGGGTCAAAGCTAGATTACTTGTGCAAGAAGTCTAATCTATTATCCTTTGCTTCAACTTGGCATCACCAGTGGAAACGGAAAGCTGGCATCCTGGACCTCCATCCTGGGCTTTGTAGTGATGATGTCACTAGATGTGGGTCTAGGCTGAGATCACCATGAGGACCGGCGATCCCTCACAGGACATGATGTCGTCATCATGATGCAACTTGTATTTTAAGTAAAAGGGTGACCAAAATTAGTGTTTGATTCTCAAACACTGTTTATGCATTTATTTTTAATTGTTGATCATAAAATTGATCAGGTTTGGAAGGATGATCATACTTGAACTTTTAACTTTTGTCATTCACATTTTAACAGTGATTTCCTGAGAGCAGCTGACATGTTTTTCATGTCTGATATTTTATTAAGGAATTAATTTCTGAATATTTAAATGAATATTCATATTCCAGGGCTGGAGAATGTTTTGTTGGGACTGGGATTGTACCTTTTAAGTTTAGAAACAATATTATAAGTACAGATAATTTCTGTTCTGTTAAGTTAAAATGAATGTGTTGGGTTTTGTTTCGTCCATTTCCCTAATGATCACGATACTTGAACTCTGGTGTTTGGCTTGCTGTTGTATGGGAGTGAAAATAAATAATTACAACATTTCTACATCAGTCGTCTTGTCATCATTAAGAAACCAGACAGTATGATTATGGTGTGTTGAATTATGGCATTTCAAATATGACACTTTGCAGCTACATGCTCTTTAATGGAACATGTTCAACCTAAATATTTCAAACACGCAATCTAATGTCCCGGGATTATGATGCTTTTATTTTGAGATGTGGTGTTGTCGGCATTGATTTGATTTGAACAGTAGTCTATTTTCAGACCTTTTGATTTTACCGTATCATAAGATCTTGTATTTGTTCATCGACTAACCTTTTGTAATCTATGAAAGTACCTCTCACAATAGTGTACAGTGTAACCCATATACAGTGGTGTGAAAAGTGTTTGTCCTCCTCCTCTTGTTTCATCTGAACCACATTAGAGAAAGATAAACAAATAATGCAGTTTCTAAATTATAGTGTTTATTATTAGGGAAAGGGTAAAAATCCAAACCTGCTCGGCCCTGTGTGAAAAAGTGATTACCCACTTAACCTAATAACTGGTTGGCCCACTCTTAGCAGCAACAACTGCAATCAAGCATTTGTGTTAACTGGCAATGAGGCTTTTACAGTATTTTGTACAGAATTTTGGCCGACTCATCTTTGCAGAATTGTTTTATTTCAGCCTCATTGGATGGGTTTCAAGCATAAACCAGCTTTTTAAGGTAATGCCACAGCATCTGAATCAGAGTGAGGTCAGGACTAAGCCAATCCAAAGTCTTTATTTTGTTTTTCTTAAGCCATTCAGAGATGGACTTGCTGGTGTGTTTTGGATCATTGTCCTGCTCCAGAACCCAAGTGTGCTTCAGTTTGAGGTCACAAACAGAAGGTCGAACATTCTCCTTCAGGATGTTTTGGTAGACGACAGGATTCCATTTACCACAAAGTCTATCACACTACCACCACCATATTTTACTGTTGGTATGCTGTATAATGGGACACACACCTTCCAGAAACTTCAGCTTTTGTCTTGTCAGTCCACAGAGTGTTTTCTCAAATATTTTTTCCCTTTAATAATAAACACCTTCATTTAGAAACTGCATGTTGTGCTTACGTGTGTTTTCTTAGTCTGCTATTTAAATCTGTTTGATGATCTGAAACATTTAAGTATGACAAAAATACCAAAATAATAGGAAATCAGGCCATACTTCCTGGCCATCCAGTGTGGATGTTAGTGAAACTGTTGGGAAGACAACGTTGGAGAGACGTGAACATTTTACTTGTCTTGTATAATCTGCAGATTCTGACAGAAATCTGCAACTATCCTTTGAAGCACCGCTCCTCCCTTAAACAGCAATAAGGATAATACTGAGAGACAGAACAGGTGCTGTCAGCCTGCAGCAAACTTGAGCAGTCTTTCAAATTTAAAGATTGGACTAAACAAGCAGTTCTTCTGCATACAGACTGGTCTCACTGGGAGTTTTTTGTTCAGTTGCTCTGTTGCTGGGGTGATGGGTAGAAGCAGGGTAGATGGTTTGAAAATAAAAGACTTTTATACTTTTACATTTTTTTTTAATTAAAGAATTTTGTTGTAATTTAATGTGAAAATATTGGCTGGCTCTTACAAACAGAAAACTCAAACAGCAGATGGGTGTTGCTCCTGCGCACACAGTCAGCGCTGGGTGTCTGAGACGACCAGGTCAAGAGAAAAAAGACACGTATGAAGCTGAGCGAACGTCTTTATGTGAAATAGTTCAAATAGTTCAGGATCTGTTAATTATGAGAGCAAATTTGGATTTAGTTTTGATCATTGTCTTTTGACTAAAACTTCATTCAGTTTTAGCCACGATTTAGGAAAAAAATTTACTTGACTAAATGCTACTTAGATTATTGAAGACTAAATCTGAATTTGATTTGAGTAAAATATAAAGTGTAAAAGTCTGTCGTGTTTTTACGGTGAAAGTTGGTCCACATGGTTTACAAAGTGTCTTATTTTCCTTGAAATAAAATATGAAATGTGTCCATCTGTTTGCTCTTGTCTTCCTCCCAAGTGTTGATATTTTGCAACAGGAAGTGTGGGAGCATCTCTTCCTTCCAACGTGTTTGTCATGGGCAGATCAAATTGTCCAAACTCGTCTCGCCTTTCTAGGAAAATTAATTCATTCTGGTTGAAGCTTGTCTCTCCTTTTTCATTCATTCATTTTTATTTGTCAAAGAAAGTGCCGAGACATTCATTATACTTTTTTTTACATTCGTTTTTATTTATTTATTGTTTTGTTTCCATCAGGAATAACATGAAGAGATTTATTAGTCAATGATATTAACACTGATGAGGAACCACCATTGTGCTGTAACCCAGTCTTACTTATTTGGCATGTTTGGACCAATTTAAGGAAGTAACACAATGATGAAGAGAAACATGTATGACTTTGTTGTTGCAGAGTCATTCACACACTAGTAAAAGCAGATATAAACCAAACACAGACTACAGTACTTGTCAAATCTATCCTTCAAGTTTATATTTTGGTGATTCTGAAAAGCGTCAAATTCAGCATCCACTCTCTAATAATTATGGTCATTAACTCTGTTTTATGACTCTAATGGAACATCAATGCATTGGTAAAAAATGTAGATCATAAACGGGGTTGTTATACTTTATGAAATAGGTCTGTGGGCCACTTTTTAATTTCAGGAATTCATCTAAGGAAAGCTTAGGAATGTAATTATAGACACGTTTCCTTTCCATGCAGAGCTTAAATCATGATTTTTACAAATATAGATGGGCTTTTGAATAAAACCAATTTACAAGATAGTAAACATGTTATTCAAGTCCTGAGAAAGTAACAAATATTGGTGCGATGGCACAAAGGTTTAAAACCAAACTCTACCCATATTCTTTCCAATTGTATATGGCTTATCCATTTACTTTAAACAAAATCCAAATTACAAAGTGCTTCACATGAGCAACTAAAAAAAAACACTAAACCAAACACACAAACACAAAGCCATCAGAGAGCAGTATATTGCAGTAAAAATGAAAGAGATTTAGGACAAAAGAATTGGGAAGACCAACTGACTGGCGACTGATTTTCTTGGTCAGATTGGTTTCACTGGCCGAGATAAAAAATATATTTTCCTCCACTGGATTCCCGGGCCTGTAGATCAGACTGGACCCTTACATAACTGTACTGGCCACAAAAAAATTACTTGTTTCAAATATTTTAGTTTATTACTTGTGGCTTGATGCTTGACGATCAAAATCCGGTTTTGATAACAAAGTTAGCATTTTGCCTCACAAGAGCTGGAATATTTCTTTGCAGTTTTGAAAAATAATCCCTCGTCCAGGAAATCTGAGGTTTAGAAAACAGAACCTCTATTGCCCTATTGATCCTTTGAGAATCATCACCATTTATAAGCAAGGTCTTGAATTTCTCCATCAGACGGTTCATGTCCTGCTGATAAATCTGTGCCGCATGCACGGCTCTGGATCCATCAGGTTCTCCTGCACTTTGTAGACGAGCCTGATGGATCAGCATCTGTGTGTGGAAGGCAGCTCCATTCACCCACTGCTTCAGAAACTGAGTGTCCATATGTTCATCTATCAGCATGGAGTTCTTAGAAAAGAAATTGGAGTACACGGCATCATAGGGTTAATTATGAACATTTCTATACATTAATACTTCTGTAAAATCCCCTATTCAGGGATGATTTGTTACAAATGAAAGCTGGCAGCTTCGTACCTTTAGCCGTGTGAGCTGGGCACTAAGAGCAATCTCAATTTGACGGGTGTCAGAGAGTTGAAGTTGTGGGTTTCTCAGGTTGATCTGCATACGCTTCAAATACTCGTGCATCAGATCTCGCACCTGCACAGTTAAGGAGGAATGTTAACGTTCATTAGGGCAAATTTTGTGTGTTGATCAGCAGGACTTTTTTTTACAAGGAAAAAAAGTGAATTAGTTTATTTAGCTACATTACGCATCCCAATGAACACCACTTTTAAGTGCTAACTTCTTAAGTTCTTACCTCCTTGGCCTTCTCCTGTGTGAACACCCTCTCTAACATTTCAGCTGTGCCCATTGTTTCTTTGTTTAGGCTTTTGGCGACCACGTCTAAGGCCAAGGAAATGATGAGAGCTCCCAGTCCGACAGAATTAGGCACCACGCTGAGCCCACCTAGAACATTCCCCACCTCTCTCACAACAGATGCGACCTGTTCTCCACGGTACAAGACCTGGTCTCTGTAATTGTTCAGCTCTTCAGCTGAGTTGAGCCCAGAGAATCTCTGCAGGGAACTGAGAGGACATTTTTTTCCCATTAGTTTAGCACTCTACAAGAAACTCTTACTGAGTGGGGGAAAAATTAGCTTGTGCTTTTATTATATTTTAATTAACTATTGATTACCTTTTACTGCCCATTTTATTTCAGTTTTTGAAAGGTTCAGTTTGCTCCTATGATCACTAACTTTGCAAATGTTTAATGCTAAACACAAAGTGCTTGGTATTAACAACAAAAGAGTGTTAAAAGAATGCTCTACATGAAAACTCAACTGATTAACAAAATAAATGAATTTACATTGAAATCATGTATGTCTCTCATCGTTAGCATGAAATGTCAGTTTAGAATGGAACGTCATCATGTCATTATTTAAAACTGAATGAAGAAAGGGATGTCATCATGTAGAACGGAATGTCCTATTTAAGAATGGAATACCGTCTTGAACGGAATGTTATCCTGTTGATGGAACTTCATCTTGCTGAACAGAATGTCATCATTAAAACTGGAACGTAATCATGTCGAATGGAACGCTAAAGGACACTAGTTGTCTTTTGGTTGTGGAATTGCTTACCTGTCAATTTTAAGTTCATCCAGTTGTAAAACATAGAATGATATATTAGCAAAGATTTCACAGGCCATCTCCTCCTGCTCTGGAGATAGTGTTTGACCCATTTCCTGTTTAGTTGCTGTCATGAGAGTAACAAAGTAAAAAAGCTTTAATTTTTTTTTTACATTATCTAAGACAGAATCTTTAACAATCTTTGAAATCATAAACATGTTTTTTTGAAACTTATTTAAATGGACTTTCCCCCTTGTTTTTTCAATGGTTTAACAAGAAGATTTCTGTCTTTCTTTCTTGTAGAACAACAACCAGCAAATATATATATATATATATATATATATATATATATATATATATATATATATATATATATATATATATATATGTATATCTTTAGATGGTTGTGGCCACATCTTTTTCACATATTGATTTACACAGAAGATAAATCCTAACTTCAGTGCTCATCTGACTTTAGTCGGGCTCCACTGAATGTGCTGATTATGATTGTGTAGGATTTTAGAAGCAATTTCCCCAAGTATAAAATCTTTTAACATATTCTACAAAAAATGTCATAATCTGAACATTTTGGGAAATTCTTTGACTGTCTCTTTGACCCTTTCTCATTTTGAGAAACAGAGCTCATGCAAAAGCCTGAATAAAAGTTCTTAAAGATTTTTGCTAGTGATCTGCCCTTTGGGACACAGTAAGTACAAATCACATCCTTCTTGCACCCTTCCTAAAAATATATCAGACATAAATATTCTTGTTTTTGTTTTGTTTTTTTGGATGGGTGTTGCTCTTAAAAGATATTTTTGTAGAATGTGCCAGGCTAAGAAGCAACAGGATTACAAACTGAAGCTGTTAGGTATTAACTCACCTAAAGATTAGAAGTTAGCAGCAGCAGCAGCAGTGTCGGTGGTTATTTCCTTCAATGTTTGAGGTTCAGGTTTAAATGGTTGAACAGAAAAGGTAAAAGGTCACAAAGCACCAATGAAGAACATACTGAATAGATAAGAGACAGGACGAAATAACCACTGACAAAATAATATTCTTGCATGGTGTTGTAACAAGAAAATGTTAGAAATCTAACTTTCTTTTGATATATATATTTAAGATAATAATTAGTTTGTTTAATTTTGGAGATTAATGTCTCTCATTTTAGCAAACTTCATATAATTTTTCTTCTTGTGTCCATTTTTATTCATATGTCAGTTCCTCCCCTCTCATGTAGTATTTGTTTTCAGACCAGATGAATGGAGTAGTCTGACTCCCTTAAATTTTTTTTGTCCTGGTTTTTGGCAGTTATTTCATTTCTATAATATCATCATATCATGTGATAATGTGCAAAGTAACAGGACTTTGCCTGTCTAAGGTCACTGTTCTTTTGGAAATATTTGAGGATCAAAGTCTTTGTTGACAGCTCAGTGGGACAGAGGCACAAACGAGCCGTTTCAATTTAGTACCACTTACTTTTACAGCCTAATCCCAACTTTTTTGAGCGTCACGAAGCATAACAACTTTTTCTTTGGAACTGGGCTTGAACACATTTACTAACATCAGTCTCTGTGTGATGGATCTCTGAGAGGTGAGACTGCACGATCCTGAGGTAGATACCAGATCCTCCATCAGGTCTCGACACTCCATAACTCACGAATCGAGTGTAAAGTAAAATTTGCGTGTGAATTAGAAAATATTGTTCTGACTATAATCATTAAGGAGAAGAACGTGACTGCACTGGGAACTCCAGTGCAAACAGCCTTTGTAACAGTTCATTAGAGTATTGGGCACACCTTGGACAGGTAAAGTGTAAGAACTACAATTCCACAACAATAATCCACCTTTATTCTTTTAGCTGAAGAACCAGTCTTAAGAGCAAGAACAATGCATACTCACACAGAAGCCATTTTAAAAAGAGGACAAAGGGGCTCAAATCCTGCAAATAAAAGCTTAAGCTAAAATAAAAAACAAAACAAAACACAGGTCATAAAATAATTTAACCTTCACTATCTACAGAACAGTGACTGGTGCTGCTTTGTGTTGCAAGAAGTTGATGAGACTTGTGGGCATTTCCAGCTGGTCGATGCAGTTGATCTTGTTAATCTTTCTGAGGTGTCTCCGCACAGCAAGTCGGCACTGTGAGGTCAAAGCTTTTGGATTTCCTGGAGACAAAAGAAAACAAAGTTATACCGACAATATAATAATAATAATAATATTTATATTTAATGATGTTTACAGTAACTATTATTACTAAACAAGACATCCAACATATATTTAACAATCTCCCAACTGGTCGTGGCAGATGGCTGCCATTCCCTGAGCCTGGGTCTGGCAGAGGACACTTCCTGTTAAATGGGAGTTTTCACTTCCCACTGTCACCAAGTGCTCACTCAACGGTGGTTGTTTGATTGTAGGGTCTCTAACTTACAATGTAAAACATATTGAGGTGACTGCTGTTGTGATTTGGCACTATATAAATAAAACTGAGTGGAACATATAACTGCTGCTGTATACATATTGTAAGTACATTATTTAAGAATTTTAGCTTTTACTGTGGGGAAAAAAAAAATCACACCTACAAACTGTGTTAATGTTAAATACAAATGCTAGTCAGACATATAGTATGTAAAGCAAAGAGATGCCTGGAGGATAAATGTTAGAAGGCATCTGTAAAGTCATATTATAAATGTATTTATTTCATAGATAAAACTTTAGCACTCCTTTAGTTACATCGTCATCAGTAGTGTTAAAGATCTGAAGTGAAAAAGCGCTGAAGAATCTGTCCGACACCTCTTTCTCGCAGCAGCAGCTCCACAGCCTCGTTCTGCTTCGTCGACTTCTCGATGATCAGCGTGGGGAGGTAGACGTTTGCACCGAAGTCGATCAGAAGCTGGATGTACTCCACGCCACAGCCGTGCCTAAGGCACATCTCCAGCACAGTTTTGGGCTGCTTGTCAGAGCTCAGCAGCTTGGCATCAGTGCAGTTGTAGTCTGGGTCTGCCCCGTAGAGGAGCAGCAGTTTGAAGCACTCCATGTGTCCATAAACAGCAGCCAAATAAAGCGGCCCACTGGAGACTCTGGCACTCGAGGTCCACAGTAAGACTTTGGCGCGGGAGTTCACCTCAGCGCCGTGTTTTAGTAGCTGCTTTAGAATCTCTGCGTCGCCTTCCCTTGCAGCAGTGAGGACCGGTGAGCAGTTGTTGGACGAGCTTCCGTTGGGGTTGGCGCCAGCTTTGAGGAGAGTTAAGACACAGTCAAGGTATTTCCCTCGAACGGCTGCGAACAGAGGCGTCTGAGCCTTGACGTCCACGCAGTCTATGATGGCACCGTGAGCTAGAAGGACCTGCAGACAGCTGAGGTGGCCTTTAGACACTGCAGCATGCAGGGGTGTGCCTGCAATGCCCCAGCCACCTCTGCAGTTGATGACTTTCTTGTAGATTTCTTGGCAGAGCATCTCATCGAGGAGTCTGTCATTGTTTTGTAACACAGCCTGCCTCAGCTGGGAAATTTCACAACTCCTTTTCTCTTCTTCAGCGGTCCTTAGCTTGAGCATAGAACCTGCTGCAAATGCAAAGACAGAGAATAAATAATACACCAAATATACAAACGTATGATCCTCATACAAACACTGCAGTGCATTTCTGTTTGTCAACGTCATCTGTTCTCAAAACAGATTTGGTGTCCTTAGGGCACCAAATCAGCAACCAGTGTTTTGTATTAAAGAAAACAACAACAACAACAACAACAAAATATAAATAAGGCTTCAGATCTGACTCGGATAAAAGTGGCAAGATAAAGTTATTATTCCATTTCCGAAAAAAAAAAAAAAAAAAAGTATATATAGGCGTTAAAGTTTAAGCTGGTCATTAAGACTTTTTCCACCAAACTTCATTCAAAATCTTTACAATTTTAATAATCGTCCGAACTATGCATCCAATTAATCAATCTATGCTTGCTTATGATAAATAAAACCTTCTGGAAACCTTCGGCATAAAAAGGCATAAAGGCTCTTATAATTAAACCAACCGTTTGTTAGAAGTACTGCGATTTTCCCCCGTGAGGCTGTAATGTAGGAAGAAATGGGACATATTTAGTTTAACTTTCTTACACTGTGTACATGCCGACTCATGCCTCTTATATTAAGGAAGGTACCCATCGCATCTCTACACGACATACAACATACACACACGTATAACGTTTCTTATCAGGACTAATTCGCGGACGATAAATAGCTTCGCTAATATTCACCCTAAAACCCCATTGAAAAAACCCAACTAGATATTAAATTCCAAATATCCCGTTAGTACGCAAACATCTCCATCCTTTAACAGTGCTTATTTCAAAGAAACAAAGCTAAACCCTTATGTTTTCTTCGTTTGACATTACCTAAGATTTGTCACCATCAACAGCCTCCTTCTTTGCTTCCTGTTTTCTGCTCTTCCTCTGTGGTGTGTTTGTGTGACGTACCGCTGCTGCCCCCTAGTGACTTTTATTTGCAATGGCAAACTGAAGCTTAAAATAAATATATATAGCATAATAGATATTTAACAGATGCAATAGCAAAATATATAAATAGTCTATTAAATTGTAAAAAACAAACAAACAACAACAGTATTATTAACCGACTTTTTGCAAATCAAATCTGATTTTTTGCAAATCTGATTTTTAATGCAGATAATTATTTTGGGGAACCCTTATGAGCTGCAGTCCACAGTTTGAGGAACTTTAATTTGATTTTGAGTTGTAGTTTTATTAGTGCTTTAACTGTTTCAGTTCACAGTTACCTATAGGTCAATCTGATGTAACTGGTAAAGCATAGGCACTTTTTTAATGGACCATTTTCAATCACAAGATAAAATTTTGTTCACTTCATTGCTGAGTTAATAAAAGGAAAAGTTGTTAAAAATACATAAAGTCATGGTGAAAACTGACATTGTGAAATGGAATAAAATCCCATATTTGCCATGCTTCCTGGCTCTTGGACCCATGGTTTTCAGTGTTTTCAGTTAATTATTCCTTTTGGGTTTTGATGAGTGTCTAATGTACATGTCAATAATGTTGTTTTGTAATGCCTTACGCTTATGAGTAAACCCATCTGATTCCTGGTATTGTTATTTGTGCCTGTAGTTTTTCGGTTAGTTATAAATGACTTTAGATTTGTTAGTTCCCTTAACGGTTCCCTTTCTGTTCCTTCACTCTCATCTTTGTGTTGGTCTTTTTATTTTTCTCCTTCCCTGTTTAGTTGTGTTAAGTTAATCTTATTCTCCATTGGGTTGTGTCTCTCTTCCTGTTATATTTTGGTAAGTGTTGTTCTCTGTGGCTTGCATTACTTCCCCATCTCCTTTGGTTAATTGTCTGCAACTGTGTTTCCACCTCCCTCATTAACCTCAGTGATGTTTTTCTCTTTTAAAAAAAATGTTTTTTGCTAGTTTAACTCTTCATGAAAGGTTACATCACCCAGGGGTCACCACAGCAGATGGATCCACATTTGATTTGGCACAACATTCCTTTCCCTTTTTTTAGGCTGGGCATGCATCCTACTGGTCTTGAACCAGGAGTATTTTCCATATAAGATGACACCACATAGCCCCAGTCTTGCTTGGATGCAACATTATTAATATCTAACGCTAATGAATTCAGATCACATATTCTTAACATAACTAAACATAACATAATAAAACAAAATATAACAACCCATTAGAAGTTAATACAAAAAGAAGTGGGAAACACTCGTATATTTACCACAATAAAACAAGACTAAAAACATTGAACATATGTAGGAGGCAATGTGCCTGAACTGAAAAGAACACGAACATTACACGAACATGTCAGGCTGACCAACATGCTGTAGAACATTAACAAAATTTGAATCTTAAAGTTTTGTATGGTTAAAGTTTTTTTTAAATTGACTTAAGAGTTTTTTTTTTTCAAAGACCATTTGAATCCATAAATACTGAACTATTATATACTTCACAGAAATCAGTGACTTTGGTCCCTTTACAGAATTTTAAGTTCTTGGGAAAGAAAGAAAAAAGAAAGAAAGAAAAAGAAAAATACAGAAACTTCTAAGTTAATGCGCCGTTATCACCACCCTCTACATCAGGGTTGGGAGAACTCCAGGCTTGAAGGGCTGGTGTCCTGCAGGTTTTAGATCTCCTCCTGGGTAAACACACCTGAATCAAACGATTAGTTCATTACCAGGCCTTTGGAGAACTTCAAGACATGTCGAGGAGGTCATTTAACCATTTAAAGAAGCTGTGTTTAATCAAGGACACATCTAAAACCTGCAGGACACTGGCCCTCGAGGCCTGGAGTTCCCCACCCCTGCTCTACATGATTTGTTCACTCTCCAGGCAACCCGGATGGCATCCTGTCTTTCAAATCTAGTCTTTGCGTGTGCGTCACAGATCCTTTGTTGGGTAAGTGTTGAGGTCTTGCTGAGACAACAGTGTGTGGACACACTGCAGGAGAGTGACCTTTCTGGCTCTAACAGAAAAAAAAATCTTTTGGCCACACTGTGCTGTGAAGCTAAAACAACTACTGCAGTGACTCTTTGGGCTGTGAGGCTCATTCTGTCAGGACCCTTAGTTGCATCCAGCCTGAAGGAGTCTGCTTCTTTCCTTTGAGTGCCAGGAGGTTTTACAACATGGTAATGAGCAGCTCAGGCCTCCTCTGTCTACTCTGCTTCTATAGTTGTTGCTGAGAGACAAAGTAAAAGTCACCCAGGCGTTCACGGAGAACAGAGAAGAGGCCTTTAAAACAACAGTACCACCATAACTCATAGTGTCTCTGCAGGAGGAGGGAAGGAGGGCCCAGTGGAGATGTGTGTGTGCAGGAGGCACAGAAGTGGATGGAAAGGAAGATAAGACACTAAATTTAAGATGAGGAGAATCTTCAAATCTAGTGTAATACAAGGAGAGAATTAATTTCTACAATGCTCTGTTTCCATGCGTGATTTGCTCGGCAAGATGAGAGCCACGCTTGTGCCGCAGAAACACTCGCTACCCTGGATTATTTGTATGGTTTTGATCACAACTGCTGGAGGTGAGAATCTTAAGTTTGTACCAGGTTACTAAATAGAAAAGAAAAGCTGTGTTCTGGGAAAAACTGCAGTATCAGCTTCAACATTTCAAAAATAATTTCAAAATTCAGAAAACGTCTGGTTATATTTGAAGACGAGATCACAGAATACGACAGTATTGTTGTAGCACTCTTCATCCACGTTACATGTGTTGTCAGTATACAGCAAGGATTGTGCATTATGGCTTTTATTGTATATGTTGCTGTTTGTTTAATGTTAAAGAGAATGTGACTCCTATTTTCACCTTGTGTGTGCGGCAGAAACGTAGTCCTGGAAATGCGTACTTACTTAGCGAGGACTTTGCCAGCTTGGTGGCTGTTTGTGGACGAATTTTGTCAGCACATTAACAAACTGCAAGAAAGTGCAGAAAGCTTTAATAAAGCTTAATAACGTTGGTGTTTATTAAAGTGAGTTAAACCGAGTTAAAGATGAAGTGCAATATACTTAAATGTAATAGAAAATAACTTAAACATATATTTTTGAAGAAGACAGATGACATTGTGTTTAGTTTTGTACCAGCCAATCAAAAAGTGTTCTTTAAACTAACCTTTTTTTCTTTTAAAAAAAATATGAAATATTTTCTTAGATGCTTTAAAGCTATGGTTTTTTGTTTTTCAAAATAAAACTTCCTTCTTCATGAAATGATAGTGCTCCATTATTTAGGAGTTTATGAGCATGTGTTAAAATGCCAGACTTTCAAAATTAAATCCTGCTATCACAATGTAACTATTAACTGCTGTCACCTGTAAGTCTAAAAAAAATCATTATTATTAAACACCAACTTTATTGGTGTTTAATAATAATTACCAGACTAAAGTCTGGTAATAACAACAGTTTCATTGATGTATTTCAAGAAATTCTTGTTGATAATGATACATTTTTTAATCACTGAAGCGTTGAACAATATTATATTATATTTACCAGCTTTTACCAACTATTTAACTTTTTTCACAAAATCTCGACATTGTAGCAGTTTGAATATTTGATTCCTGGTTTAATCCCAAGAGGATCTACTTAATATGTGAGGCTTCCTTCTGTGCGACTGCACTCAAAAAAGAAAAAAATGCCCAAAATGTAATTTTCACTTTAAATATGAAATTACATGCATTTTTCCCCCATATAATTTGTTACATAAGAAATGCAAGTATTTCAAATATTAAATTTAATGGAAGCTGATCAAATGAAATTTGTTTGAAAGGTATCCATTGAATTTATACCAACCATATATTTGGTAATTTTATCAATAAATAAACTGTTGATTTTATATATTTCAGCTGCATTTTATTTAAAATTAACGCTTCATGGCCTATAAAATAATAATTTTTGAGTGCAAAGAAGATCCTGTACCTGAGTGCAATTATGAGGTAAAAATGACTTTTTATTAGAGTAAAGGAGTAAAAAGAGACTAATGGGGTGATCGTGGCTCAAGAGTTGGCAGTTCGTCTTGTAATCGGAAGGTTGCTGGTTCGAGCCCCGGCTCAGACAGTCTCGGTTGTTGTGTTCTTGGGCAAGACTCTTCACCTACCGCCTACTGGTGATGGTCAGAGGGTCCGATGGCGCGATATGGCAGCCTCGCTTCTGTCAGTCTGCCCCAGGGCAGCTGTGGCTACAACTGTAGCTGCCTCCGCCAGTGTGTGAATGTGAGAGTGAATGATTAGTGGAATTGTAAAAGCGCTTTGAGGGTCTCAAAAAGCGCTATATAAATGCAATCCATTATTATTAATGGATACTTCAATTTTTCATAGTTTAAAGTTTTTCTCAAGTTTTTCTGATGATCTTGTCACAGTTTGAATGTGTGCATTTTACTTGTAACAGAGAACTTTTAAAGAGGAATGTTTGTCCCACTAAATTGACTGTATTTCACACAGAACATTACACATGGAGCATGTAGTGCTTCTCTCCTAAAACCAGTCAAATATGTCTTTGTTCACCTGGATTTAAAGCTAATCACTGATATGATTCACATGAGTTATTTAAGAAAGTACTCCTTGCATGTGGTTCGCTAAGTTTTGCTGTTGCTTTCCAGAGAACATTCCCTGCCCGCAAGGCAGTCAGGTTCACCTGAGCAGCCTACGATGCTATTGGCTGTCAGAGATGGCAGTGTCATGGTTTGAAGCACAGGCTTCATGCAGAACGACCCTGGGAGGGGACTTAGCAGCTGCTGACAGCCTAGAACTTCAAAGTTTCTTTCTCCATGTCTTTCCAGTGTGAGTCTGACGAACAATATACACAATCATTCATATCATATTCTCCTGAGAACTTTTTGTTTTTTGTGATTTGTGTGTCTACTGCAGAGGACTAATAATGACCCTGGTTCTCAGGAGGATATGCTTCTTCAGCCTGTTTTTAATCTTTAACACAGAACGTGTAACATTTTGTATTTTAGGAAAACCACTGTGTGGGTATGGCTGCAGGACTCTGACCAGGAAGGGGTTGTTCAGCCACAAAGTCCAATATGGTGGGACAAAGATGATGATAATCCGGGGGAGTGCACTCAGATGGCACTGGGAACCCTGGGAAGGTGGAGGAAGGCCCAGTGTGCAGGACAATACCATTTCATCTGTGAAATGGAAGTAAATGGTGAGATTTTTGTTTCATTAAAGGACACCAGAAACTCGTATGAATGTGAAAGCAGGAAGAAGAACTGAATGCAGGCAGTATGGTAGGTTTTCAGGTGGCAGGCAAGCTGGCAAACAAACAAAAGCAGAGGGCAAGCAAAGCTCAAGCTCTGGAAACAGAAAAACACAGCTCGACTGAACATGCTGATAATTTGGCCATATATAAGCCAAATATATACACCGACCAAGCATGCCATTATGACCACTGACAGGTGAAGTGAATAACACTGATTATTCTCTTCATCATGACATTGTTAGTGGGTGGGATATATTAGGGACTAATGTGTTCATCGCTTACCTGGGGAACTCCTGGCACCAGGATGCAATATGGGTTGAAGGCAAGCTGACAAAGGCAGTGTGAAGCTTTGGGTAACGTTCTGTTGGAAATCCTTGTGGATCCATGTGGATGTTATTTTGACACGTAACACCTACTTAAGCATTATTGCCAGCCATGCACACCATTTCATGGAAATAGTATTTCTTGACTGGTCTAAGGAGCTTGGAAAGAAAAGCAGGAATGGTTTGAGTACGACAGCAAGACTCAGGTGTTGACTCCAAGTTCTCCAAATCTCAGTGTAATTGTGCATCTGTGGGATATACTGTACAAGTCCATACCATGGAGGCCCCCAGCTCTCAGCTTACAGGACTTGAAGGATCTGTTGTTAGTGCAGCCCATGCCTCAATCAAATATATAAAAAATGTCATTTGAAATAGACTGAGGTGATTTTGTTTTATTCATCTTCCTGTAGCGCCTTTACCATCGATAGACAGTTACCTCATTGGATTGGCTCTCATGACCGGCATATATGCGGAAACCCACGTGCAGCTTCTTCCCAGTGTTCCAGATATCGGACGGCACACAGTAGAGGTAAAGTATTGTGCTTAATCACTGACTCCTGACTCAATGAATCATAGGATATTATAAGGTGAACGGCTGCTATGTGATTCCAAACTAGGGAAAGGAGAGGATGAAACACTCACAACTTTTGTATATAAGTAGGCTCCCATGTCTCCCACAGATGCAGCTTTTCCCAGGCTTGTGGTTCAGTCATGCAGGTCAGTTGCTATCAGTGGAACTGGTGGTCCAGCCCAGTCCTGTGTCCTCTCTGGCTCGTGTCCAGATACTTCGGCCCTACTGCAACCCAAACTACCACTTGGTACCTCCAGGTACTGAAACAGCAGTGACTAAAGCCTAATTTTTCATAGCACCTACTTGGCTCAGATCCACTCAACTCAGTTTGGGATATTTTGTCAATACAATTTAGTACCACCTCAATGTGGGCGGGATAGTTATAGGAAGGCCCAGTGTGTGTCATTTGTATGCAACACAAACACAACACAAACTGGAGGACACTGAGGTGATGTATACCTGCTGGTCACTTTATGGCCTTTCGTAAGACTTAGTATAAAAGAAGAGAGTCAGAAAAGGATGCAGGCTCTTGGGTTATTCAGTGACATCACTCTCAGGCCCGTCAATGACACGCAGTCTATCGACATCACATTTTCTGCTTGACTCAGCTTGATGGGAACCCAGGCTGACTAGGTAGAACTACTAACCAAGTTACCACCTAATAGAAAACGCTAAAAACCGAGTCAAGTTGAGTCGAGCTGAGTAGGTGCTAATGTGAAGGAGGTGTAGGATGTATTTGTCTGATACTGTAGGTGATAATCTGCTTTTTTATTTGTCAGGCTGCAGCTCTCTCCTTAATCCATTCAGCTGCTGCTCAGCAGTACCGCTGTGTAACACTACAGGGGGCTGCAGCACAGGGCAGCACTGGTGCCATCTACTGGAGGCATGCGTGCTCACCACCAGTCCATGCAGCACCTACGACTCTGCCATCAGAAATCGGGGCTTTGCCTTACCCCCAAGATACTCCGACTTACCACCGTTCTATCACGTGGTGGCAGACCTGCCTCTGAAAATAAACCCTACCTTTGAGCTAAACACCATAAGGGTTTGTTGATTATCTTGCAACCTTTTTGGAAAATGCACCTTTTAAAACTTATGCCACAATAATTCTTTACACGTTATTGTGTTTGTTTTTTCAATAGCTGTCCCTCTTTGAGCGAGCCATCGTGGTTTACCCTGATGATATTGTGGCTATACAGCACACTCTTGACTCTGGAACATTTCTACATTGCCTAAACAGTGAAGCCTCTCAAAACTCTCCCTGGAGCCAAAGTTACCTGTCCTTCAGGGGGATGGAGTGGGGAGGCTGGTTGGAAGGAGTTACTTTACTGCCCCAAGGAAGCAAGTGGGTGGATGGAGTTGTGTGTAATCTAAGGATGCTTTATGTGGACACGCTTCACAGAGCTACGGAGCATGAAGACATCTTTGACTATACTCAGACAGAGACAGCCACTGTCAGTGGTATTAGGCCCCTTACTACAAGCTCTAATCCCAGTCTTAGGTCTAAATTCCAACTTGAGGTCATTCACCCTCTCCCAGATGATGAGAACCAGATTCATGTCCAAATCAGTGTCCCAACTGTCATTATTCTCAAGGCCCTGTTTGGAGAAAAAGCCAGCAGCTCATGGTCAGCCCCAGTGCTCCAGACTGGAGTTCCGTTTCTTCCATCCTGTCCTGAAAATATGTTTCAGTCTTCACTTGGCTGTAGGAAGCAATCCCAGGATACCTGGTTTTCATCTGCGACTCTGGTCTTATCATCACCTGGAATTCAAATCCTGAACATCAGTGTGATGGATGTGCAAAGTTTTCAGAGTTTGAGCGTGAAGGTTTGTGGCTACGAGCCTGTGACGGGGCTTAGTGTTGAGCCACATGGATGCCTGAGGATGCTTGTAGATACATCGCAGGTGAGACCACCAAAAAGGAAACTGTGACAAAGATGCTAAGTTTTTTTTTAACAACATATTTTAATGAAATAGCTTGTGTGAGTCTCAAAATAGCAGTTTATGTTAATTGTTATACCAGTTTGAATGCAACCAAAAGAAATTAATAACAACTAGATGAATTGTTATCCAAGTTCTGGAGGACACACTTGGTCCCCAGATGATAATTCATAATCATCCATCCATCCATCCATCATTTTAACCGTCTATCCAAATAAGGGTTGCATGTGTGTGTGATGGCCAACACAGGAAAAAGCTAATATACTACATAACTCCAGCCACTGGCAATTTTAGATTATTTTTTTTCTTACTACAGAGAAATCAAATTGGCAACTTAAAAACTTTTACAGAGGTTTGTTTTTTGTCAGATTTTTTTGGTTTTGTTTGTTTTTAGCAAAAAAAAATTAAATTTGCAAGTATAACTTCAAGAATACATTGCAGGAATACCTAAAGAACCTTTACACATAACATAAAGTTGATAAGTATAGTACGTTTCTTATCTACATTAATTTACAATTCCAGTGGATCATTGGTGTAATATTTCATCAAGTCCAAGATATTTCAGCTCACAATGCATAGGACCAAAGATTCATATTTAAATCCATCAGCTGCTGAAAGCTCTTTGCACTGGTCACATTGCTTTGTTCATCACCACAGTGTTTCAGGCTGACACATCACTGACTGACTTGATTCCCTTGCTTAAACTTAACCTAGTTAATGGGGTTTCTTGGTGTGTCTATGAGTGTGCTTCTGTACCTGGAGTACAGTGTGTCAGTGCATATCACTTGTATTGCAGTAGCTGTATGGAAAGCTCCATCAAATATTTGCTGTCTTAAGTGCTTAATTTGGAGGCCATTGACTATTTTGTTTTAGATTTAGTTAGTGTTTCAGTAAGAGTTGCAATCACAGTTAAACATGGACAAGAAAGTAATGTTAGTTTCCTTAGTTTAATGTAATGACATTTTTTATGTTTTATTTTGTAGTCATTTACAGCCACACTGGAAAGCGGCTCTTCAGTAAAATTCTCATGGGTGATTGGCGACCTAAAAGAGTTTGCCTATGAAGGGGGAGCTTACAGCGTAATGTTTAAGAAACCTGCTGAGTATAAGCTGCTGGTAAGAAAAAAAAAAGTGCACTATGCTCAGATATTAGTTGTTTTATATTATTTGGCAAATATAACAAATAGAAATTTCATGATTACAGTTAATAGAAAAAAGGATTGAAAAAGCAGTTTTAGTAATCAGTGAACTATCTGTAGGTGACAGCGTCCAACCCAGTGAGCTCGCAGAGCCAGCAAATCCTCCTGACTGCAGATGAAATCACGCTGCTAGCTGACCCAGAGTTCCTGTCAGTGAGTGAGGTTGTGGCTGTGGATGTTACTCACCTCTACACTGTGAGGGTCAGAGTTGATATCTCCCTTCCAGTTACCTTTAGGTAAAGACTTCTGTAGCCATCTCTCCAAAGACTTTTATTGAATTTTTTATTGACAAGAAAGTCTTGCAATGAAAATGCACTCATAAAGCTCTTTTTGTATGCTTTTCATGCAACTTGTCACTTAGATGGGATTTTGGGGATGGCAGGAGCAGTGTCATCCACACGCAGCCTGCTCCATGTCAGGCCATGGAAGCACATGTGGCAAGAAGAGAGAAGCAAATGTATATCCAGGAGTCGGTAAACTACAGCTATCGGATCCCAGGTAAACACGCACAGAAGACTTAAATTATTGACACTGCTGATTATTGTAATATTTTTCCCTATTTTAACTTTACATCCCATGTCTTTAATGTTTTGGTTCACTGACACTTTTAATCAGACCTTCCTATTCCTTTACCAAGCAGCTGAGTTTAGCAACTAACGCCACTAAACCCACCTACCAAGCATCAACACTGATAGAAAGTCTGGTGGACATATTGGAGCATTTGGGAGTGCTGCACATTTTGGTTAAAACCAAACCAGATGCTAAATACTAATGTTGCTATATGTCTGCTTGATGTGTAATGAGGCAAATGATTGCAAACTCCTTCAGCATATTGACTTTATGTGTTCGCAGTAGAGCAGTGTTATGTTTACAATTAGTTTCTCCAACACACACTGGCTAAAAAGGTAATTAATATGAGTTTAATGGTGCTTTAAACAGCCGGTTAAGCAAACATTAAATTATCTTTTAGTTAATTTAATTTAACTTTTAAATTTTCTCTTTGTTGCCTTTTTGGCAGGGACCCCAGAATCATATGTAGATATTTTAAACCATTTGTTTCTCTTTTAATGGAGATTCATATTTTTAACCACTTTAGAAAGGATAATATTTTTGAAATTTTCTTAAGTCTTTAGTAGGAAAGTACCACAAATGACACTGTGGTTGACTGCTATGCACTTATAGTATTCAGTACAATAAAGCAAAATTCATTTTCTGTGTTTAATCCAGAGGACTACACACTTCACGTTCAAGTCTCCAACCAATATGACAACACTGAAACATCCATGAAGATAAATGTCCGCCCTCTGTTAATCAGCCTCTTCATTTCCTCTTCCACTTTGGTGCCTGTTGTCAACCAGACTTTCGATCTGGAAGCTTCAACCGAACCCTCCGCTTTTGTTGTCTTCTACACATGGGACTTTGGAGATGGTTCTAAAGCTGTCCAAAGCATCCACGCTAGAACTGGCCATAGGTTTGGATCTGCAGGAGTATACAACATCACAGTACTGGCTAATAACACAGTTTCATCCATTAGTGCCTGGGATTTGGTGGTAGTTATGGAGAAAATCTCTGGATTAACTGTCTCCAGCAGCAGATCAAGTGAAGTTGGCTCTGCTACAGATTTCAAAGCTGAGGTTTCTACTGGTACTGACCTCCTCTGGGATTTTGACTTTGGTGATGGGTCCCGGCAGGAGAATCTTACAGATGGTTCCATCTCACACATCTATAAGTTTCCAGGGAACTATACAGTAAAAATGACTGTCTATAATTCTGTCAGCAAAGCTTTTCAGTCTATCATTGTTGAGGTCTATGCTTTGACTATTAGAAGTGTTCTCCCGACGGAATGCATCATGAGTGGAAAAGACACGCAGTTTACAGCTCTGGTGAATGGAAACGTATCCAGTCTGACTTTCCATTGGCTGTTTAAAGACTCAAATGTAACTGTAGTGATAGGACAGTCCACAGCCATGCATATATTTACAAGCCATGGTATTTTTCATGTTAACCTGACTGTGTTTAGTTCTTTCACACGTACCTCATTTAATACGAGTGTCTGTGTTCAAAGTCCAATAACGAATGTTGTGATGCAACGCTCAAAGAATGTGGTGGCAGTTGGTGAACAAATATGCTTTGGTGTGTTAGTGTCCCCTGAACAGATGATGGGTTACCAGTTCAAATGGTTTAGTAACTCCTATGATCCTGCTACTGTAACTGAAAACTCTGAGAGGTGTTTTGTCTTTGGAGATGAAGGTGTTGAAGAGGTGTCAGTAACAGCAAGTAACAAAGTCAGCAGCAAAACAGCCAAAGTTAACATTACCATTCAAAAACCAGTGAGCGGACTTTCTATTAGGCACAATAGCCAAAGTGATGCACTGATTGTCAATACAGTAGCCTCATTTTGGATTGCCAGTTGTGCTGGCACCAATGTGTCAGTGCTGTGGAACTTTGGAGATGGGTCACCAGCGGAGCAGAAACATAACGTCTCACATGTCTTTACCTTGTTGGGTCAGTTCACAGTCACTGCAATAGCATTTAACGCTGTTAGCCGGGACTCTACAACCCTCACAGTGAATGTAATACTCCCTGTTTCAGACCTTTCACTTCACACCAGCCAGCCTTATTCTGTGGTAGGAGAGGAAACTGTCATCACAGCAGTTAGCAGTGCTGGAATTAGCAGTGCCAGCTACTTTTGGACAGTAGAAGGCATATCTTTAACCAGTCAGGGAACTCATGAGTTTAGATTTGCTTTCCCGAGACCAGGAGTGTATCGAGTAAGCGCTATAGCACAGAATCTATTGAGTAAAAGAGAGGCAGATATTTTAATTGAGGCATTTGAAAGAATAGAGGGACTTCAGATTGAATGTCAAAGCCTGATAAATGAGAAATATATACCAACTCATGAGGAAGTGTTGTTTACTACTTCAGTCACCAAAGGCTCCAACATTACTTTCCATTGGCTTGCCAGACAGAGTGAAACAACCCAACAAATTGCAGGTGAAGGAGAACGTTTTCATTTGTTACCTGGAACACCTGGTAATCTTTCAGTTCAGCTTAGAGCCTCCAATGTGTTGGGTGAGGTTACCAAGAGTGTTTCTTTAGTAGTAGTTGAACGTGTAAAAAATGCAGTCATAACAGTACAGTCAAACTTTGTGGCATGGAAGAAAGTAGTGAATATCTCTGTTTTTGTGGATACCGGATCAGACTTACAATACCTTTGGCGTATGAATGCTAACCTTTTACCCCTTCAGACACAGGAACCTTTTCTGCGTTACACTTTTCCAAGTCTGGGTTCTTATCTTGTCACAGTTGTAGTTTGGAACGCTGTGAGCCAGAGTAACAACACCAAACAGTTTTTAGTTCAGGAAGAAGTCCAAGATGTAGACTTTCAAATTGACAACAAGACACATCCATTTAATGTCAATGCAAGTGCTACTTTTTCCTTTCATGGGTTTATTCACAAGGGTAATGATCTGCATTGGGACTGGAAAGCTAGAACTGCCAAACAGAACATTTTTACCTCAACCAGTCAAACATTTAACTACAGATTTTCGCATGCAGGCACCTACCAGGTGTATCTGAATGTTTCCAATGAGATAAGTTGGCAGATGGTTTCACACGATGTCACAGTCCAGGATGCAATCAAAGGTCTTGTGCTGGGCAATAGCAAGTCCTCCTTCTGTACTAACGAACAAGTAACATTTATTCCAACAATATCCAAAGGAAGCAATGTAAGCTTTCTTATAACTTTCCAAAACAAACACTGGACTCTAAGTGATATTTTTGAGGGCCAATACACCACATCAAGTCTTTCAGTCGGGAGACACATAGTTACAGTTCAAGCTTTCAACCAGGTCAGTAGTGCAGAGGCGTCCTCTAGCATTCTAATCACTGAGCAAGTTCAAGGTTTGCAACTTGTAAACTGTTGTTCTACTACTCTAGAAGCTCAGAAAGGAACCCAATTCAAAGCAGAGGTTCAAAGTGGATTTCCAGTTAACTACACCTGGATGTTTCACTTGGAAAGGTCAAGGCCCACTTGGCTCATGGGAAAAGAAGTCATCTTTACTCCCTTGGATAATGGTTCATTGTTTGTTAGTGTGTCAGCCAGCAATGGACAATGCTCTCAGACAGTAAACCTGACTGCTACAGTCGAGTGGCCTGTTAGGAAAGTAAAGCTCATCTGTCATTCAAAGAAAATATTTGTTGAACATGCTATCCGATTTTCTGCAACGGTGGGCAAAGGAAGCAATATTAAATATGTGTGGGACTTTGTAGAATCCAAGGAATTATTAGTGACAGAGTCAAGTGCTGTTAACAACACTTATTATAACACTGGCAAATACACAGTTATGGTCACAGTTTTCAACAGTGTCAGCAATGTGTCCTCACAGCTACACATAGAGGTGGAGGATCTTCAATGTTCCAGCCCACAGGCCTCCCTGGTCCAAAGCCAGTCTACTATATTGAGGTCTAGAACAAGTTTCTTTGAAGCAAGTGTGAATATTAATTGCTCTTCTTACAAGACTCTCTATCTGTGGGAGGTATTCACCGAGTCAGACTGTGCCTATGGCAACACTGATATTTCCGGAAACAAAGTCATTCTCCAAAATCTGGAGGATGCAACACCTTTTCTCTCAATCCCAAAGCATGTGCTTAATGTAGGGAGCTACTGCCTGGTATTCACACTTTCATTCCAGGAAACTCCCATCCTCCTCAAACTGAAGACTAACATCACAGTGGTCCACTCACCATTAGTAGCTCTCATCAAGGGAGGCTCCCACAGATGGTGGTCCAGCCTAAACAACCTTGTCCTTGATGGGTCTGACTCTTATGACCCTGATATTGAGCCAGGAGTAGAAGATGCCCTTCAGTATCACTGGAGCTGCATGACAGTGGTAGGCAGCTTTGGATGTTTAAGATTTCTATTGCGTTGCATTCATCCTGTGTCTAACTATAATAACAATTTGCAGAACTCCAAAGAGTCCTCTTTTGTAAAGCAGCCCATCGGGTGGACCAGCAGTAGGATGACTATACAAAGCAATCATCTACACCCTGGCACAGTCTACATTTTCACCCTTACTGTGCACAAGGAAGGGAGGAGACCTTCCTCTGTTAACCAAACGGTATGGAGTTATGTTGAATATTGCTTACAATCAGATGATTTTGGAGATTTAAGCAGGTATGGATGAACTTGTCACTGAGGGAAGAAGCTACTGGGCTGAAACCATCAAATCTTATATTTGCTTGCATTACAATATAGTCTTCCACCAGCAGCACCTACAGATGTCTTATTTCTTTCAGGTAACTGTCAGTGAAGCTCACTTGCTTCCTGTGACTATAGATTGTGTATCCTGTTCTGTTCGCTCATCTGCTAACCACATCAGTTACAACGCCCCCGTTATCCTTTCTGGACATTGTGGACAATGTGATGACCAGGCACAGGTAATTATTGTGAAATGAAATGCAAAAGAAATATTGTGTGAGGTTGTATTTAATTATTTCTTTAGTAGATAAATTAAAGTAATGACTGGCTGATTATTTTTAAATTGGGAAATATATAAATATGCCTATATATTTTGTTATTACTCTGATTCATGAACATGTCTTCTACAGTACAAATGGAGAGCTCATGACCAAAGTGGTCTGTCCCTCGTCCTTGATGAGGTCACCACTAAAGGGAAATATTCTCGCAGCTTGGTGGTGCGATCAGGCATCCTTCAGCCTGGACAGAGTTATTACTTTGCCCTAGATGTAGCCCAGCCTCACAGTGGGGAACGGGGCAGTGCCATCTTGATGATACGAACAAACAATCCACCACATGGCGGCCTGTGTGATCTGAGTCCAGAGTCAGACATACAACTACTGGAGACAAAGGTCACCTACAACTGTTCAGGTATCAGTAAGTTATAAAACAACAGGGCTACACAATCTAATTTGCATTGATGTTTTCATCTGACAGGTCAAAAGTGTAAATGTTTGTTTTTTCACACTTTTCAACACAGCTGACAAATTTAATCAAACAATTTAAAATCACACAGCTGGACTTTAATGTACGTTGTTGTTTATGGCTGTGTCTAACATCTGCTCTCTCTGGGATAGGATGGCAAGATGATGAAAGCAGAGTCTCTCAGTTGATCTATACCTTCCAGGTGGCATTATGTCAGCTCACTGTGTGCCCTGTGCTCACACTCTATAGGTAAATGGCCTCAGCTTGCAGTTATTAATAGACAAAGTACATCTAAGTACATGCAGGCTTAGTTATTCCTTTAAAATTAAGCCTTTCATAACACAAAGTTATAGTTTGGATTGTCTGAATTTTTCTCCCAAGGGGGACACAGTCAACGTTCAGCACGCTGGTCCCAGTGGGAAGTCCTGGACAAAGAGAAACCGTGTCAGTTATCAGAGTCATTCTGCTTGTAGAGAACCATTCTGGGGCAAAGGCTGTGGCTTTGAACAGGTGAGAAGTCGTGTTAGTTAAAATTTAAGAGAATTCTTTATGAATAATACACCTCAGGCCCAGTGTCTGTAAAGTTTAATGCACTGAACTGATGTGGCCCTGCATTTCTGCATTCCCAAGAACACTGACAGTGGAAAATCCTGCAGTCAATGAAGCTGCCAGTCAGTGGCTCAGAAACAAGAGCCAGACTGAACTGTGGGCTTTGGTCCAACATGGTAACCCTCAAGAAATCATCCCGTATTCCATTGCTCTCACCAGCAAGCTCAATCAGGTAGTGTATCAATGTAAAATGTTCATATTCCAGTGCATATGTCATGGTCTGTGGATTTTCTCATGGATTTTTTTATTTTTGCCATTTCTATTGGTTTTTTTCTGTTTCTATTATTATTCACAGTCTGTTTTTTCATTTCTTATGACTGATGCTATATTTAAGATCTATTTAGTTCTGTGGATTTTGGTATTAGAGATTTTTTCTTGAGCTTTTTTTTGGAGTTTTAGTTTAGATTATAAGATTAAAATTCTATTAGTCCCCTCAGGGTTTCCTTCTGTGTTTTCCCTCTGTCAAGTTAATTCATGTTTCAGTGATCATTCATTTCCTTTTTTTCTTTGGTAATCATGTGACTCTGGTGCTTTGAGCTCTCCTGGGTGAATGGTCTTTACACTGTGTCTTGATGCCTTCTTGTACCCAACATCCCGATTGCCCTGCCACTCATTATGTATTTCGATGTTCTTGAAAATTAAATCTCTGTATTCCTGTATCCTATTGGTTCCCTTTTGGAAAACGATTTTACTTGGATTGCCTCTTATTGATTTCCTTTTCTGGCCTGTAGCTATTAGTTTTGTAATAAAGCTTGACTATTATTTGTTACTTTGAATCCTGAGTCTGCACTTCACTCCTTTCACCAGATGGACTTTGAGTGGACTGCCGAGGAACTCATGGATAGGAGGGAGATCCGCGGAAATGTAACAGAAGCTCTCGCCTCTCTCCCTGTGTCCACCTTACTAGATGTTGATCAGATCAGTGCGACACTGTCACAGTCTGTGGTAAGGAACCCACAGACAATGCCCAGACAATAACTGTGAGCTTGAGGGGAAGAATCAACAGTTTGACATTTTGGAAAAATTTACTTGGCTTTCTGGTAGAGAATTGAAGGAAAAGGTCAGTACCACTCCCCCACTGCAAGCTTAATTTAGCTCACAGACGTGAAATGGAGCAACTTTGGGCTTCTGTATCTTGCTGTGAGGGTTCATGACAAAAGTAGCAATACTACAATGCAAAAAAAAAATTAAGTACCTACTTATTATGCAGAAATTCAGCCTTTTACATTATATTACTGGATCATAATTATAGATTTAGTAACAAGAGCATGACTTTTATGTTTTATGTACTATGTGAAGTGTAAATATCAACACTGATTCCTCAGAGGCATCCGATGGAAAACAAAACACTGCTCAGTAGACCATTTAACACTTTATTACTTCTAGAAGGGAGCTGCGTCCTGCATGACACGTTGGTGGTTTGCCCCTGACAGTTTTATTACAGAAGCTCTCTCATTCTAGTCTAAACAACAGTGTCTCAGTAACTTTCCACTAGAGATGGTTCCCTCTTATCTACATTTTCCCAGCCAAGCGTGAGTGAGAGTCTACAGCTTTCTACTCCCCAAGGACACATGGTCTAATGCCTTTATTTTTCAGGGCTGTGTCCACTTAATACTACACTATATAACTTTATAACACTTATTATTAAAAAGCACAGCATTATTGAGGCACTGCAAATTATTCAATCCCAACAGAAGCATAGTCGTCTTCTTTTTCTTTTTGCTTGCATTGACATTGCATGTTTTCTTTATTCCAGGCTGTTCCCAGTGAGTTGGTACGTGAAACCTCTCAGAAGAAAGTTTTGGAAACTGTGGGGAAGATGATCCATGTAATAGAGAAAGAGACGGATCCTGCCGTTTTGTCAGCTGCAGATACAGGAAGAAACATCCTTAATGTTATAGGTGCTGGCCAACCACCTTCTCCTGCATGAAATAGTCATGTACTGACATGAAATTTACCATATTTTTATGTGTTTCCAGGTAGTACTCTGGCAGCCGCGTCTGAATCATCCAGTGGTTTTTACCCAGCCTACTCGGGAACTCTGCAGGGAGCATCAGTAATCTCCCTGTCAGCACTGAGTCATGCTGGAGCTCTAATGCGCACACTGATGCGTTCATATGTTTCTGGCGAGGTGCCTTTTTTGCTGTCCACCAACTATATCACCTCAGTGGGTTTCCAAGGAGACCCTTCTGATCTCCTCTGCCAGTCAAACCAGATCACGAGACAGTCATCATTTCCTGACAAATCTAAGGCTTCTCATCATTGTCAGTTTACTATGCCCTCCTCCCTGATAGCTCATCTGGAGAATACAGAGTCTGAGGTGGTGCAGGTGTTGTTTGGTTTGGATAAACTACTAGATAACAACGCTTTACTGGAAGGAGCCAATCCTCCAATTTCCACCACTCTTGTGGCCATGGAGCTCAGCACTCCTCAGGGTCAGCCCATACCCATTGTGGGTTTGGACCCTGAACAAGCCATTCAGGTTGCCCTGCCAAATAAGTACTCCTTGGATCATGGAAATGAGAGAGTAGGTGAAGATGGGAATGGGACATGTCTTACTGTAACACTACCGACTAAAGGACAGCTGAACTTCACAGTAAAAGTTCCAGATAGCCTGGATGAAAATGCAGGTTTATATATTGCCTTCAAGTTCACCTTGGCTCCAGGTACAGTTTCTTTATTTTTTCTTACTCTGGGTCTGTCCTGCTCCAGATTTGTTTCCTGTTTCTGTTTTCATGAGTGTAGAATTTTTAGCTAAATACCCATTACAAATATGAACACAAAAGCTACTATTTCTTAGTTTAAAGCCTCTTATTAAGTCAATACACAGTTCCTAAACTCTATGGGGTCCTTTAGCATATCACAGCTCATTGCTTTTATAGCCTGATACTTAATGGAGCTCTGTGGGGTTTTCTTGCAAACACAGTTACAAAAGTTCATGTTGAGTTTAGAACATTGTGTGTTTTTTAGGTCTGACATAGATTTTAAAGACATTAACTTCTTCTTTTCATAAAATATTCATGGACTGTTGTTTATAAATAAATAAATTTACCAGGTAAAGAAGAGTGAGCTGGGGAGCTATCAGCTAATGCTTGCGCTAACTAGCTATCTTGATTACCAGGATGTATTTATGTTTTTACACCAGGAAAAATAGGTGTGAATAGGTGCTCTAGTCTGAAGCCTTGAGATGAGCAATGTCATCATCACTATTCTTGTGTTTTGAAACCAGATGTGCCGAGCTAGTAGCCAGGATCTCAGTGCAAAAATCATACAGTTATTAGCTAACTATCACAAACCTTAGTCAACCCACATAGCGAGCAGGTCTGGCCTGGATCTGGTATCAAGCCGGCACTGCTGGTTAATATCTATTTAGTTCTTAAATAGATCTATTTAAGAACTAAATAGATCTATTTAAGAACTAGATCCTTAGGGTTAGGGGTTAGGGTTAGGATGGGCCAGCACAGGACCACCAGTGTGTCTGAAACTGGCCTTGTGCTGGCCCATGTGTGGGCCACCTCTGGCAAACCAAAGGGCCATCATGCTTTGCAGTATGTGGGCCATGTTTAAGCACATTGTGTGGGACAGATACCAATTTTGCTATGTGGGAATCAGCCTAGCCAGGATAGTCATTCTTTCTGGCACTATGACCTAAATTTATAAAATGGATTAAATATTTTATTTATATAACCCAAAATAAATACAACGCCAAGGGAATTTTCTTATATACTTCAAACGGACCAAAACTTTTTTGCAGTGGCTGCTAAATAATATACAGGGGTAGAGCTTTTCAGACCCAAAGCTCCTGTGCTATAAAAATATATATTTGCCCCTTTTCTTACACAATATTGTTTACACATTACACATTTTATCAAACCTGTACATTTCATATAAGAAGCCAAATCATAATATTAGACATAAAATTTAAATTATGTCTTTACTTTAGTAAACAACGATATCATTTATTAAGAGAAAGAAGTTATCCAAACCTGGTTCTGGTTATAATTGCACTCTAAAAGTAATTATACTTGGCAGCAAGTGCAATCAAGTATTTGAAATAACTGGAGCAATTTTGACCCACTCTTCCTTGCAGAATTATTTTAATTCAGCAAGATTTGCTGGATGAGTCAGTGATGTGCTCTAGAACTAATTTTAGTAGATCGGCCACTCCTGAGAACATTCACCACTATTCAAAGTTTCTTCCATTTCTGAATAATGTCTCACATCATACCACTTTTTCAAATAGGGCAAGGTAGATTTACAAAGTTTTAAAAAACCCATCTATTTTGTATTTTTACAGGTTATCTTTGTCTAATGCTAAAATTTGTTGGAAACATTGAAGTGTGACAAATATGCAAAACAAAAAAAGAAAGAATAGCACTGTACGTTTGTTGTGCATGATTCTAGTTTTTAGTCAGTTTATTACAGTCCACAGTGACTACCTCAGGGGGCACACATCACAGTCAGGGAATAGCTTTTTATCTTTTTAGATAAATAAAATAATACTGTTTAAAAATAATCAGTGTGTTGCTGTTACTTATGTCAGTCCCGAACAATGCAATGACTACTATACTTACAAAGTATGAATGCATTTTCATTAATAAATGTACTAATAACATGTGTGTACACATTTCAGGATAGGAGGTATCTTTCAGGACCAACCATGTAGTGCCTCTTGTACATAATTATTTATTAAACCTGCAATATATGTTTGTGCTATTATTAATAAAATTACTGCTTTTATCCACCACTAGGAGCAACTCCACTGCCTGTAGGACATGTCAAGATTGAAGCGAGCTCTGCAGTGCCGAGGACTAATGCATCCCAGGATTCCCTGATGAGAGAGTGGGCTCTTACACTCTCTCATCTGGCCAGCTCCTCGGAAGAAACCATTTTTCTGTCTCCCCTGTGAGTCACGGCTCTCTTCTGCAACTCACTGCTCTAATTGCTCATTTTGATAAATAAAGATGACCTTCACATGAATTAATTTTCCTCTACAACAGTCTGAATGGGACAGATACGCCTCTTTCTGTCAACCTGAGTTCATCTCTGGTCGACGGCGGTCCAGTCAATGTGTCGGTGTGCGTGTTCAGCTCTCTGTGCCAGTACTACAATGTGAAGGAGAGGCGTTGGAGCCGGGAAGGTCTTCAACCACTGGAGGGCAGCACACTCCACACAGCGCTATGTCTCACCCAGCACCTCACCATGTTTGGGGCCAGTTTGTTTGTTCATCCAGGGGCTGTTGTTTTGCTACCACCTGTACGTGAGAACACAGATGATTACAGCAGATGTAGATATTTTAAAATAAAATAAATGCATGATTTTTGCTCTTTTCCTTCTCCCCCTATTCAAATCTGCAGTCAGGAGAACCCATGAGGAACATGGTGGTAGGGATTATCTGTGCTGCCCTGGTTTTGATTCACCTGCTGGTGGGGCTCATTGCCCACAAACTGGACCACTTAGACAGCCTGAGACTGAGTCAGGTACCACTGTGTGGGCAACCCGGGCTGTACCACTACAGAGTGCTGGTAAAAACTGGCTGGAGGCCCGGGGCAGGTCAGCCAAAGACAAGACATTAAAGAGACAGAAAATGAAAAGCCAAACATTACATGTAATGGCTGAATTATCCTGTTTGAATGCTTTAAAATTAAATGGAAAGTGATCGTTTCTGTGGTGCTACCCTTCAGGAACTACGGCACACGTTGGCATTAGTTTGTATGGTCTGAAAAAGAGCGGCTCGCACCATCTGCAGAGGGATGGAGCTTTCCAGCGTGGCAGCCTGGACCAGTTTCATGTGGAGACAGATGACAACATGGGAGAAGTCTGGAAAATTCGCATCTGGCATGATAACACAGGTACATTATGTGGTCACAATTACTGGACCAGACCTCTTCAGTTATTTCCAGTTCTGTTCCCTCAGGTGTACAAAATCAAGCACCAGGCCGTCTAGTCTACCTTTAATGATTTTCAAAATAGCAAACAAATCAAATGTAAGAATGATATTTCTTTTGTTTTGTGTTTTATTTTGTTGTGTTTTACACACGGTTACTTTGAACATGTGATCACATTTTCCTTTAACACCCCTCTGTTAGCATTTGGGAACTCAGGAGAGATGTTGCTTAACAGTTTACAGCCTCTTTTCTCCCATTTTTAGTCATAATGTCCAAATTTTTTACTGGCTGACAGGTGTGAGTTACAGGTGTGAAAGCTGAGCACCCAACTCTTGCTCCAGAACTATACATTCTCAGCATGGTTTGGCATTGCCTTTAATGTCCGGATGACAACATATGGTGCCCCAAAACGATATATATATTATTCATGAATAATGGTGCCTTCAAAGATGTTAGAGTTACTCATTAATGCCATGTACACCAATGCACCCTCATGCCACCACAGATGCTGAGTTTTTAATTGCGCACTCATAAAGAAATAAATAATAAATTGTCCCCTTCTTTAATAGTCAGTGTACACGATTAGCAAAAGGAAAATAAATATTTTATTGGACAGTTTTCCATCTGAGCTTGGGCCCCGGGGACTCGGGAGCAAAAAAATTCCCTTTTTTAATTGGAAGAACTTTATAATACAGCCTATAAATTAAATTTAATTCAATTTAAATTTGAGCTACAACTCTGCAGTCGTGGGCTGGTTAGTTCACTTTATAATATTGCTCACACAGCTTAAATTATTGTGTAATTATGATTTAGGATGCAGCACTTAGTCCACTCAGCATTACAACCTGCGTCCTTAAAATTATTGTGTGGTTAAAATGTAAGGCAAGAGAAAAAAGGAACTACTAACGTATTTATTTACTATATGATTTGTGTCTCCTTTATTAAAATATTCAAAGGTTTCCTTTAAAAATTCTTGTATACTTCCTGGTAAATATTTTAAGCTAATTAAAATGACAACTTAATTTTGGATAAATTGTATCAGAAATACACAGTAAACTTTGGGGAAATTACACCCTATGTCATGGGCTGTTTTATTAAGTGCTACCTTTTCTTTGCATGGTAGAGTCCATACTTGCCTCTGTGGACAGACACAAAACACCATGTTCAATAAAGTGTTCCTGTATTTAAAGTGTAAGTATAGAGATTAACTAGAATGAAATGTGTGATTAATTACTAACAGTAAGTGTTTAAGACATGTCTGCGCGCGCGCGCGTGTGTGTGTGTGTGTTCACATGCATGTAATTACAGGTTTGGACCCATCATGGTATGTGCAACATGTGGTGGTGTGGGACCCTCAGACAGACCACATGTTCTTCTTCCTCCTAGACGATTGGCTCTCTGTTGACAATGAGACGAACAGCACAGTGGAGAAGGAAGTACTTGCCTCTTGTAAGGTTACAGATGTTACTCTGAACTCAACTGTTTAAATGGAAAAGCACTAAGACCATTTCTTAAGCAGACCTATCAAAGTTCCACTTTGTGTGCTTTCTCTTCCTGTAAACTGAAATATTTTTCTTTCATTGTCTTTGAACCGTTCCATTTGTCCCCAAAGGTCCAGAGGAGCTCACTCTATTTAAAAGGGTGTTCACCTCCCAGCTGATATTTGGCATGGTCGACCGCCACCTGTGGCTATCCCTGTTGGAACGCCCCCCTCACAGCTGTTTCACGAGGGGACAGAGAGTTACTTGCGGTGCCCTTATGCTGCATCTCTACCTGGCACTGGGGGCTCTGTGGTATGGAGCTGTTGGCACTGTGGGGCACAGGTGAAGTGACTGAGAGTACTCTTCTAGGTCAATACTCGAAGATCTAATAATTCCAGATATAAGCAAGTAGATTATTGATCAAATCGATATGTGTCCCTTATACTCAAGTGGACCAATTTCAGCCCATCTGCTGGCCAACGTGGAGACGGTTGCTGTGGGGATGACTGTTGCTGTGCTGGTGTTTCCTCTCCAGTGTTTCCTCTGCTTCCTGTTTAGAAAAGCTCACAGTCGGGTAATTAAAAACAGTATCAACTATTTATTTATTTATTTTACTAGTGAACCTATTTAAAGTAACTTGAAGATCAATGCATTAATTTCAAAACATTAGACAGAATACTCGTGCCATCAGAGAGTTGCTAATTAGAGGTTGTGTCAGCTGTGCGTCCATGCATTGTTTGTTAAACACTCTCACCCACATAGCAAAATCGGTATGGCCCGGATCTGGCCCACACAATGTGCTTACACATGGCCCACATACCGCAAAGAATGATGGCCCTTTGGTGGCCCAGATCTGGTTTGCCAGATGTGGCCCACACATGGGCCAGCACAAGGCCAGTTTCAGACACACTGGTGGTCCTGTGCTGGCCCATGTGTGGGCCACATCTGGCAAACCAGATCTGGGCCACCAAAGGGCCATCATTCTTTGCGGTATGTGGGCCATGTGTAAGTTGTGTGCAGCCATGGGCCAGTTGTAGACACACTGCTGGCCTATAACAGTTTCAGCTCTGGCCCCAGATGTCAGCATAATGTGTACCTTAATCAAGCCATGTAATACCAACATGTGCTGGAACATGATAGTGCAAAAGTAAATGACAAAACTCTGTTCAGACAGTGAATGGACTGATTCTTAGATAATGCTTTTCTACTCTCCCAGATTACTCAAAGTGCTCTATACAACATCCTACATTCACACACTTTCTCTTAGCTGAGTGCTTACTAACTACATTCATACACATTCACACTTATAACATGCACACTGGAGGAGCCAGGGATTGAACCACTAACCTTCCAATCAAAAGGTGGCCTGCTCTACCACCTGAGCTACAGTCACCCACTGGCAAAAATGAGTAAACCCTCACTAGGTTTTGGATAAAGTGTAAACTCACAAACCTGTCAAACCTGCATTTGAAACGTTGGCTACCATACCAGTATAGTATTGCAACATGGCATTTGGGTCTTCTAACTAAAATAAGAAAACAGGAACATAAATAGTGCCATCATTGCCAGACCTGGTCCACATCTGGTTGACATACACCCTGCCATGACACCAGTCAGCCAGCGGTGCCAGCTTGATACCAGATCCGGGCCAGACCTACTTGCTATCTGGGCACTTGTGTGAGAGTACACTCAGAAATGTTAACGCTGCAGGTGTATGTTTACATGTGACTCAGGTAACCGTGGACATGTCAGTCCCTCCCTCTCCTGTTTGTCACTCTGTGGAGATGGACGTATTCCTTGGCCAATCGGAGTTCTCCTGCCCTACTTTTCTGTCTTTGCCAGATTCCTCTGGCCGAGTCACTGACAGTCCTTCATCCGTAAGGACATGCACATACACAGTATACTTGTTATTTTACTCCTGTCTCTTTCTTAGAATAACTCCAGTTGTTATTCTATCTTTCTCCAGTTGCCGGAGAGTAAGGCCTTAGACTCCAGCATCCTGGACTTCTGGGCTGCCTCTGGTTTGGCGCCCAAGAAGTACGAAGCACATGAAGAAGATGGCATTGTAGCGTGGCCATCATGTGACAGCCTACTCAGTCTACCAGTGGGTTCAAGCCCCTCCAAGCCAACCTTAGCCCCTGACCCCTGCAAGGCTTCATCTGCTCGTCAGCTAAAGCGGAAAAAGGCCTTGATGCAGCTTCACTTGACACCGCACAAATCCCCAGATATGAACTCCAATCGAGTCCAAGTTCACAGCAACAATCTGACAACACTTCTTACTCTTTCCGGTAAGAAATTGTTAAAGCGTAATTAATTTCTGCTATTGACGTGAATGGTCTCCAGCACTTTGCTTCTTGCTTTTTCTTGCCGACTTTCTTTAAAGTAAAATGATTCCAAATCTGTTCTGGGAACACCAAGTTTTCTGAAAAACGTCTGATTCTGTATTCTTGTGTTTGGTACCAGAGGAGGATTTACTCATGTCTATTGAAGCAGCAGACGACACAGCAGATGCTAAAAACAGCAACTCAGACAGTGGGTGGGATTCTCCGAGAACAACATCCTCAGTCTCAACCATGTAAGGAAAATAAAGATTTCTTTTTATGACGTTCTTTATTGACAGGTAACATTCTGTATCACTTCAACTTTCATTTATTTATTTATTTTTAGGCGGAGCACCTCATGCAGCAGCTGGTCAGAGCACAGTGAGGATAACTCCCAGTATGGCACTGGACTCTATGAGTGTCCATCTGTAGACTCGATGGCAAGCACCTTCCTGCCAAGCACTTCTCCTGACTCCACATGTTCCTTCTACACAACACACATAGGTACCATAAAAGGTTTTTCTTGTTAATTGTACCCACAAATGTATTGTCAAATGTATCCACTCCTTCAATGAGTGGATACTGTTTCAATAAAGTGTTTTGGGATGGTTTAAGAATGGGAAACAGATCTGTGTGGGCACCTAATTCCTAATGCAACAGCCCATTAATGGAGCAGGTCCATAGGGCAGATCCATATCTGCAATCAGCCGCCCATACTACATATACAAATACAATTCACAATTATCATTTTAGCTAACTATATAGAAGTTTAAGGCCTTCTCTTTCACAAAGCACTGTACTGGGGAGAAGCTGAATATAAGAAACTGAGGTAGTCAGCACTATTTCCATGAGTCCCTTTACAGTTAACCCTGGTTTGGAATCTTTTTGTTAGACTATGAGACAAAAAACATCCTATCTAGAATTTTTATTCACATTTGAGATTTTATTTGAACAGGTGTTGCTCGGAGTCAGCCAGGCAGGCTACTTCCTCGCTGGGCGCTGCGTGTCATTTATCCTCTGCTCGCTTTGCTGCTTGGAGCGTGTCTGGCTGTGATGGGACTCTATGGAAGCTGCTTCTCCAGGACAGTAGTACTCATGTGGCTGGTATCAGCTCTTTCTGCCTTTCTAACCTCTGCTCTGCTGCTGGAACCTCTCAAGGTGAGTCAAGCATGTGGTCCAGTTTGTTCACCTCTCAGGGTTTTGGCAGATTATAACTCCTTTGACTTGCATGACCTGCATTTGTATAATGTTGGGTTGACGAGACAGTTTTTATCTTTCACGCACTCCTGCAGTCACACACTAGTCTACCAATGCTGAAGCTGGATCATGTGCACTCACACAAAGTTCAGACGTTCCAACAGTCATTTCAGTCTAATCAGACTTGTCCTTTGATTATCTCTTTGATTATGAATAAAGATGATGTACTGTTAGCAAACAGGAAAAAGCTCTGTTTTAGCACTCATTGTTAACACATAAGGGTGGATGTTCAGACTTTCTACCCTCTCTCAGATGTCCTGACAGGAAGTTGGGGCAAGGACTTCAATCTCTCTCCATCCAACCTCTCTTGACACCTGTTTTTCAGGTGTGCGTGCTGGCCTTGATCTACACAGTCCTGTGGAGACCTGTGGATCCAGAGGTGGAGGAGCAGCTGGCTCAGGAGGCCACTGTGGTGAGGCCGTTTGGAGAGCAGAGCGGGAAGGTCCGACCGCCATGCGGCTACGGCCTGCTGCAGGCGAAAGAGGAGGCTCGCAAAGTCCGAGCACTGCAGTCAATTATGAGGGTGAAAATATTTAAGATTTATTTCTGTCTGGGAATTTTTCTTCCCAGACGTCACACTTTTTTTCTTTTTTTGCAGCAGTGTGTGTGGCAGCTGTTATTTCTGTTGCTGGTGCTGATGGTGAACTACCAGGATGCAACTGAGCAGAGACAGGCCAGGCTTCTGCACTCCACCATCAAACGACGTCTTCACGCGTCACCCTTGGGGTTTCCCAACCTCACCTCACTCAAAGAGTAAGGGTGACGCCAAATGCCACACACACACAGCACACTGTAGCCACACAGTGTAAAATGTGGGGACAAATCTTGAGTTCTTTAAATTCAAAAGGTCAGAAAACATTTAGATGTTTAATGATTGCTAAGCTAATCGACAGAGGGGCAGATTTACTTAAGAGGGCAAAATAGCATGTGAGGGCAATCCCCAAATAGCGCTAATAAATGTGGTCGGTTTTACAGGTGAAATACAAAATTGGTGCTGTTTTTCTAAACAGTTCATTTGAATAACAAGCAAAACAAATGAAGAAGTTTCTTTGTGGCATTGATTATTGCCACAATCAGCAGTAAATTGTGCATTTCACACATTAGAAAATCTGTTTGCACGCTTGATTTAAATACCCTGTTATTGGTAAATGGTAAATGGTAAATGGCCTGCATTTGTATAGCGCTTTTCTAGTCCTTAAGGACCCCAAAGCGCTTTACACTACATTCAGTCATTCACCCATTCACATACGCATTCACACACTGGGGATGGCAAGCTACATTGTAGCCAAGGCTGCCCTGGGGCGCACTGACAGAGGCGAGGCTGCCGGACACAGGCGCCACCGGGCCCTCTGACCACCACCAGTAGGCAAATATGGGGTTAGTATCTTGAATTTGTGGCTTAAGAAAAGAAATCTCTGTGTTTCCACCATTTATATGCACTTTTGTAAACAAAAGAAGAAGTTTCTTTTTCAGCGTCAATTATTGGCACAATGCACTTTTGTAACTGCACTTTTTTATGCAAGTTTGCACTAGAGTAACATGTTTGCAACTCTGGTCCCAACTCGCTGAAAGAACTGTGTCAGATTTATGCTGTTTATATCAGACATGATAAGAGCTGATTGTTGTGAACTTTGACCTTCTGGGTCCCCCCAAATAAGTAATTACATTTTTTCTTGGTATCTATACACGACATAGCAAACAACAGGTGTGTGCATTTGTGTTTTCTTTAGCTATCCTAACCGTGGAGCAGCTTTTTCATTTTTCAGTGGAAACAGAACAACGTCGTTTCAACAGTGATTGCTGGGGAAATCACTCGTAATGAAATTAAATGATTTTGGGGTTTTTTATGTGCGTAAATTCGCCAAATCTGAATTTTTTTTAAATGCAATTAGTTTTTTAAATAGTGACATGTTTTAAAAAAGACAAGATTTAAAATGGCATAGGATTACTGTTGTATAAAACAACCAAAATTAAGCACTTAACTCCAAGTCCTTGTTACAACCATTTAAAAAAATAACAACTGGAATACAATGAACGATTTTCCTGAATATGTTTTATTTGTAAAAACAAAATAAATTTATGATCAAAATTTTTTTTTAAATAGTTTTGTTTGTTTATTGTTTTAAATAAAGAATACACAAATAAAAAGTATTAGGTATTGAAATGGTTTTAAAAAGGCCAATCATAAAAGTCTGCATTGTGCAGTTGTTTTTACTTATTTTAAGTACATTTAAAAAGAACAAAGGAAAAAAAGGATTATATACAAAATAACATTTCCATTACTATTGTTTCAGTTCATTTATTTTTTTTTAAATTCCAGGTTTTTTCCAGTTATCTAAAATGATTTTTCAAGTCTTGCTTTAGTTTTAATTTAGTTTTAGTCACACTTTTGATGTACGTGTACAATGACAATAAAGGGCTTTTCTATTCTATTCTATTAGTGTCACGGCTGCGCTGGCAGCCCGTGGGGATGAGGGAAAGGAGGACCCAAATGCAGGACTCTGGTGCGTTTTTATTTACAGTGCAGAAAATAAAGACAACCAATAAATCCCTGTGCGTCCCCGACTCCCGTTCCGTGTCTCCCTTTCGTGTCTCTGCTCCCTGTGTACCATCCACCGGCTGCTTCCTCATTCCCGCAAATCCTCCTGGTAAACACACACAAAGGCAGCCTTCAGAAAACTCTAGAATCGCGGCAGACTAGCACTTACTGGCTTGCTGTGAAACGAACAGCTAGTCACGCATAACAATCCTGCATCGTGGAGCTCTCAGCCACACTGCTATGTAGCTCGCCGACGACGTTAGGTCAGCTCCAGGTGTGTGTGATGATCCAGTTGGCAGGGCCACACCCACCAGGCCTAAAGGTGCCCGACACAGCCGCACCCCTACACATGCACACCTACATACGCCTATATATAGAAACAAAGGACCGCAGCACAATACAAGGACACGGTACCCAATATATTATGTAAGTCCATAACTGCTCACTTTAAATTTACTGTCTGGTAATTTTGCTGGGGACTACTTTCAGTTATGTGTCAATACATGTTTGGTGGACTGCATGAAACAGTGTTTGTGTTGCCTCCGGAGTGCAACTGTTCAGCTTATTCTACTCTTTCTTCTTGCAGCTGGTTTGACACAGAGCTGTGGATCAATCACACCTTGGTGCCACATCTCCACCAAAACCCCTCACTGCGACTCGTGGGCTTACCGCAGCTGCAGTACGCACATGCGCTCAGTAGCCAGGCGGTTCACCTTCAGTCAAACAACAGTGGAACGATACCCGAGCTCCTCACTGCCCTTCACATGGCAGGAAGAAGCAGGAAACAGTAAGTGGAATTGTTAGAGCAACACGAGTGCTTCTCTCAGACATGCTGAGTGTGTTCATTAATACTGTTGAATTGACTCTTTTGCAAATAATGAGGCGTGTGAGCCCATTAGAAGTTGCCAAAGAGCAAAACAATGGAACGTTGTTTTTCTTCTGAAATCAAATGGAGCATTAACACAAAAACGACCAAAAACTGTGGTGCACATTTTGTCTGTGGTGTCCAATCGTCTTCTAATGTCGTTATTTATCTGTTTGTTTATGGCCCACAGATTCTTGCATAACATTCACCCTCCATCGTAATGATAAACTCAAAGCTTTTATTTACGCGTGGGACACGCTTATCAAATTGCATTCATTTACATATTCAGTCGACAAAAAAAGGGCAAAAATAAAAAGGTGAGTTTTTATTTGATGATTTCTTTTTTTCGCTCCAGGTTTGAAGCTCTTTCTATAGAGTTCACTCAGTACCACAGAGAGTCTGCTTTATTTCTGTGCGTGTGCATAAAACTTGAGCAGACTCGGACACAAACCATCACATCTTGTCTCTCTATCCATCCACTCCTCATCCCTTTATCCGTGTCAGGACTGGACCTGCAGACAGCACTTCCGGTAACAAATCCTACAGACTTTCAAATGAAATTCTTTCACCATAATCTGGTATTTAGAGCTTAATAGTTAATAGAAAGTTCTATTCACCCAATACAATGACTTTATACCGCAGATTCTTCTGCTCATCTCTGCTCTCCTGACTGTACTTGGGGAGCTGTGGTCTGTGGCCACTGAGCGCACCCAGTATCTGCATCAATGCCATCACTGGCTCCAGCTGCTCCTTGCCTTCTTGTTGCTGACAACAGCTATCCTGCAGCTCCGCTTCCTGTCTTGTGCGTCGTCATGTGTTTCCCAGGTAAAGAATAACATTTTAAAAATCCTCAGTATTCACTAATGCTACAAAATTAGTATTCAATAACCTTTATGTGCTATTTAGCTGCGGTCCCAACCAGACAACTTCATCAGCTTCCACAGTGCTGCCCTTCTGTCACAAAGGTCCTCTCAGTGTGCAGCCATCCTGCTCACTCTGCTTGTTCTAAAGGTGAAGTATTGTCTAACACATGTCCACAGATATTTCACTTTGATTAAAAAAAAACAAATAAAAAAACAACTCATTCCCATTTCCAGCTGCTGGGAACCTTACGGTTTGTGCAGAGGTGG